>NW_002987066.1:18494-60266 GCF_000006295.1 Pediculus humanus corporis | reverse complement strand
GAAAAGAAAACATAAACAAAAACATAAAAAAAGAGTTAAGAGTCTTCGAAAGAACAATAGAAAAAGAAAAATCAATTATAACCGAAAGAAATTAAATTAAAAAAAAAAAAAGGAAAAACGGTACCGGTTAAACAACGAGTGAAAAAGAGAGATGGAGAGATGGTATAACACAAAAGAAGGAACAAGAATAAAAAAAAAAAAAAAGAAAATTAAGAAGAAGAAGAAGAATAAGATAACTAATTTTGAAAACAAATTTGTTGAGAAACACCATTTGGCATGTCAGAACATTAATAACATAGCGATATAAAATAAGATGTCAGAATAAGTGTTATGAACGAGGGACCATCGGTCTGACTCCTGGCCACGGTCTCTCTCTCTCTCTATCTCTTAACTAACCGTGAGTAAGAGAGAAAGAGAGAGAGAGAGAGGGAGTGAGAGAGAAAGAAATACACCGCAACATTTTCTTTCTTTCTTCCATCCTTGTATACGACCCAAAAGATCTCTTTTGATGTCTTTTGCCGCCTAAAATACTTGACTCTCAGTGGTAAGATTCTCGTCAGGGAACATGATTAATTTCGAAAACTATGAAGCCGTAGAATTGATTTCTTTAAATCCAACTCAGCATGCGTTCAACACCTCTTATGTGAAGTCTTTGCCCAACGGGCGGTCACTTATACGCAGGTTCCACCATTTTAACTATTTTAAATCTTGTTATTTAATAGATTTTTACATTCGTGACAATGGCGCGAAATACTTTCATATTCTCCCCTTCTTCTCTCTCCCTCTCTCTCTCCCCCTCTCACTTTGTTACCTTTCCTCTTCTCTCTCTCTCTTTTTTTTTCATTATATCACTTCATTTACTTATTATTAATAATAATAACAACAACAACAACTTTCCGATATGGGTAACAAGTTTATTAACGTTAAAAAACATAACAAATACCATCGTTATTATTATTATTATTATTATCATTATTATCATCTCGTAATAACAAGACGTTATTTCGTCAAGGGATTTTTATCCATTCATTCCAGAGAATCTTTTAACAGAATCTCTTCCTTCTTATTCCTTTCTTCGGTTAATTATTTTTACTTTTACTTCCCCCCCCCCCAAGATATTACACAGTTTTTTTCCTTTTTGTCAGGGGTTTTGATTGTGCTGTTGTTATAACAAGTTTTCATTTCCGGGATTTATTAATTTTTTTTTTTTATTCCTTTTCCGGTTTTTCTCAATCGATTTCCTTGTTTTTCATTCAAATAAATCGACAAATTATATTTCATTTTCCACGATTTAAAATTTTCAAAAGGATAAAAAATAAAATGGCGGTTTTCGACAATTCATTTTCTCTCTCTCTTTATAAAATGGAAAATTTACACTCAGGTACGGTTAAAGGCGCGCCTCGTCATGAAAAAAAAAAAAAATTTTTTTTAAATTTGTTTTTGTGTGTGCGTGTGCGAGTGCGTGTGCGTGTACCTTGAAATTAAAAACATATTTTGTGGCCTATTCATACATAACAATAACAACGATTATTATTATTATTATTATTATTAAAATTGACGTTTTTTTATCGTTATTATTATTATTATTATTTTTATTTTTAATTCAACCGATACGTAAACGTTAAAAAAAAATTAATTAATTAATAAATTAATCAATTAACAATGCATCACGAAAAATATTTTTTTAATGACGTCATAAAACAGGTTTTAACCCTAACGTAAATTATTAATTCATAACTTTATTATTTTTTTTTCGTTATAAAACATGAAAGTTTAATAATAATAATAATAATAATAATATTAAAAAATTCAATTAAAACGAATTCTTCAAGTTTTTTTTATAATTTTTTATTTTAAAAAAAAAAAATTATTTATTTATTTATAACGCGATCGATTTTATTTAAAAAAATTTTTTTTAATAAAAAAATCAATCAATTCATTAACAATAAATAAATAAATAAATAAATAATTTATTAACGGTTTTTTTGACACGTAATATCACGTAATGAACTTAATCACATTTTATTATAAAAACCGTGACATTGAAACCATTTCAACGTCACGTAATTATTATTATCATTATTATTATCATTAACGTTTTAGAATTTTTAATTTAAAAAAAATAAATAAATAAATTTTAATTAAACGCGAATAAATTTCATTTATTTATTAATAATAATTTTTTTTTGTATTTTTTGTCAGTTTAATTTTATTAATAATAATTTTTAAACGGGATTAAAATAAAAATAATAATAATAATAATTAATTATACAAATTTCGTATCGAATTTTTGAATTCATCAATATTATTATTATTATTATTATTATTGTTATCCGTTTAACGATCTTTATCGTTCATTCGACCGACTCGAACGGTCAATAAGTTTAAGTTAAAGAAATAATAACGAAAAAAAAAAAAAAAGGAAAAAAAAAGAATCGTTCGGGGCAACACCCAAAAATATTATTACCTGAGAAGGCGTTGCTTTTCTTGTTGAAATAATTACATCCGTCAAATATAAATAATATAATAATAATAATAATAATGATGATGATGATGATGATGATGATAATTTTTTCATTAACGGTTTGAATTACCGTAGTGGTAAAAATAAAATAAAATAAAATGAAAACCGAATCGAAAACGATTCGAGATTTTTAATTAATAAAAAAAAAAAAAAAAAAAAGTCTCATACGAATATTAATGATAATATTTTTTCATTTTATTTTTTTATTATTTCATTAACAATAAATTTATATTTTTTATGTTTTTTTTTTTATATTTTCAATATTATTAAAAAATAAAAACGATGTCTTTGATTTTTTTTTTTTTTTTTTTTAAACAACAAACAGCGTGACGGAAGAAAACGTTAAAAAAAAAAAAAAAAAATTAAAGCGTGTGTGTGTGCGTGAGTGCGCGTACACCCATCCTTATTCAATTTTATATGAATTGATTAAATAAAGGAAAATGTTGATTTGACATTTTATTAAAAAAAAAAAATTCAATAAAAGGTGGAAAAAAAAAAAAAAAATTTTTTTTATATGGATTCGAATATACGTATAAAAAATTTATACAATGAAAAAAGAAGGATTGAAAAGCGAGACTCCCCAAGCCGAGGTTGTAAATGAACGTTCATACCTGGCCTCCCCGTGGGGTTCCTCCTATTCGACCGAACTAACAAGAATAACAAAAAAAAAGAAATTAACATCCGAGTCATTGATGATAACATAATCGTCGTTATTTCATTGCAAAAAGGTTTGCCCTCTCTCTCTCTCTCTCTGCTAAAAAAAACCAGTTTCGGTATATTTATGTTATTTTATTTTTCCTTTAAGAAATTTTCTCCAAGCAACCAACATAACAAAAAAAAAAAAAAAAAAACATCTGCTTCTGTTAAAATATTCAAAATTATTATAGTTGTGAAACAAGGTTATTAAATTTTTAATAAATTTTTAATAAATGGCGATATCAAATAATAAAAAAAATAATTTTTTGTCAACCGTAAAACAAAAGACGACAAACTGTGAGAAATAAATGAAAGAAAAAAAATTTTCATCGAATGTTTTGAATTGAATTTAATGGAGGGACACAATTTTTTTGGAGTTTTCCCCACCCTCTCCCCCCCCCCCGTACTCCCTCCTCTCGTTTTTAAATTCCATAATATTAATTTTATTTTTGCTAACACCATTATTCAACCATCGCACGCTAATTATTGAGTAAAAAAAAAAAAAAAAAAATTATAGCTTATAAAGAGCTCAATTATGTAAATTAAGATAAAAAAAAAAATAAAGTTAACTACAATGTTAATGTGTGGCTACTACTCACAAACAGGTGTCTGGTGTGTGTGTGTGCGTTATAAAATTACTTAATATATATATATCATAATAATTCTTTTACAGGTACCAAAATATTCAACGACTTGCCACGCACGACTTAAAAAAAAAAGGAATTATTATTATCATTATCTCTCTTTTTTTTTTTTTTTTTGAATTTAAATTAGATTACGAGAGTAAATTTAATTACCGGCTCAATATTAAACTTATTTCGTCCTTTGTTTTAAATAATTATTACTTTCAAACTAGTAATTAATAAAAAAAAAAAAAAACTTCAATACTATTTAATTAATACTTTTCATTAATATCACAGACAGTGTCTAATGTCTTTATTATTCTTACTAAAAAAATTGAATTATTATTATTATTATTATTATTACCTTACAAACCATTGAAAACAACAAAATTAAAATTTAATTATTACATCCAAATAATAATAATAATAATAAGACTTTTTTTTCTTTATATGCAGAGCATGAAATAACAATAAATGATTTGTTTTTATCAACCCGATAAAAAAAATTTTTTTTATTTAAAATAAAAGAAAGAATAAACAAAAACAAAAAAAAAAAAAAAAAAAAGAAAATCAATTGTTAGATGATAAAATTTTAATTTAACAAATTTAAAATTTAAAATGATTTAAAACAATTTGAAATAAAACACAAAAAAAAAAACTTGTCACCGATAAAATTCACAAACAAATAATACTTACTTGCGAAAAATGATAAATTTTTTTTTTTTTTTCACACACACATTATCCCATTTATTAGTAAGAAAGAATTGAAGATTTTTTACTGTTTTAAATATTTTACCTTATTGTTGTACAAAATTCTTTCACTGTAGAAAAATGCCGAGAAGTTCGTCTTTGTTATCGATTATAAAATCCACCATTAAAGTTTTAATTTTTTTTCGTTTTTCAAAACCGAGTCAAAAAATCTGAAATTGAAATGAAATAAATTTTAATTTTTTTTAAATTTTAAAAATTACATTTAATTAAGTAATGATTAATAAACATATAAATTACCTTTAAAACAAAATTAGTAAAAGTTTTGAAATAATTCCTGATACACTTTTAGCTCAGTTAGCGAGGGAATGGTGTTTAGTTTTTCTTTTTCGCAAACATTTCGCTCTCAAAAACCTGAAAAAAGTTACCATTTTATTCTTTTTAATAAATTTGTTGAAAACATTCAAGAAAATTTAAATATTAATGGGTTATACAAAGATTTTTCAATATTTAATCCATCAGATGGCCCCTCGCTATTAATCAGTCAAAAAAATTTACAGTTTTTGCGAAGTCATCATTTGGATATTATTTTTTTTTTTCTCTCTCTCAACATAGAGTTGAACATTAAAAAAAATTGTTTAATAATTAATTTTTAAAACAATAACTGATTTTAATAAATATTTCAATATAATAATTAATAACTTACCATATATTTCTTATGGATTTAATTGCATTAATATTTCATTTTTTTGTATTTTACACTGATTCATTTTCATTTTTCCCTCACTTTGATATTCATTTTAAAAACATGTGAAGAATCACCTTTCAACAAAAAAACATAAATCAAAATTAGAAAAACAATATTTAATATTGTAGAATGTGGTAAGAGATAAATAATAATATGACTACTACATTTTTTTTTGTTATTATGTGGTTTCAACAAACTTAACTTGAATAAATGAAAATTACAAAATTAACCTCAACAATAAGTAATCGTTTTTTTTTTTTTTTAAACCGATTAAAAGCAAAGTGACTTCATCTCAATCATCTAATTTAATTGTAAAATTTGTAAAAATGTCTTTTTTAATTTGTTTCCTAATAATAAACCATAAAATTAATGTTTGACTATAAAATAGAGACAACGTGTTTTACATTTATTAAAATTAACGCTGAATAAATTCGTTATTAGGTGAAATTTCTTTAAAAAATATACACTTACCGTTTTATCATTTGTAAAAAATAAGTAAATTTAAATAATTTTTAATTTTTATAAATTATAATTTTCATTAAACACTTAAAAACCATTATTGTTTGATTTAAACACACCGAATGCTAAAATAACCGCCTTTAAGGAGCGGCCATTTTTAATAGTAGCGACATCTGTATTAAAAATAATAAACTAATTTATAAAATCATAAAAGAAAAAAATTCAAATTTAGTAAAACCGTTTTTTAACGGTTTTTAACGGTTTTTAACGGTTTATCGATTTGAAAAATGTCTTTAAAAAACTTTTTTTAAACTTTTTAACTATTAGTAATTTAAAAAAAAAAACTCATTTCTTTAATAATGAAATTAATACAAAATTAAAATTTAATTTTTCTTGAGAATAGAGAAATTAACGGAATGACGATGATAATGATGATTGGGAGGGGGGAAAAATAAAATAAAAAAACAAAAATTTTTTTTTCAAAGTAATAAAAAATTTTTAATTTTTACTTTTTACAGTTTCCATTTTTTTTTTTTACAAATTATTTTAATTTAATTAGAAAAAGACAAAAGAAAAAGAAAGAAAAATAAAAAAAAAAAGGAAAAAGTTACAAAAAATTAATCTTTGATTTCAAAAACATAAAAAAAAAAAACCGTGAATGAACGCACACTCGAAAAACAAAACAAAATAATAATAATAATAAATAATAAATAATTTAAATACCTCAATAAATTTTTATTTATTTATTTATTATGAAAACTGTAAAACTGGCACAAAATTTAATTAAATTTATAATAACCTATAATTACTAATAATAATAATAATAATAATAATATCGGGCCATAATTTTTTTTTTTTTCTAAAATAAATAATATCAATAATAAATAATGAGTTACAAAAAAAAATTTAGGCCTCATTGACTTATTTTTATTTTTTTCTTATTTATTTATTTAAAAAGAATTTTTTAGTACGAAATAATAATAATAATAATAATAATAATAATTTAGCTAAAGGCAAACTAAAGCTAATAATATATAACTATTTGTTTTTATTTTTATTTATTTATTATCTAATAAAAAAAAAAAGTTACATACATTCCACGTCATTAAGCTCGTCACATACTTTTCATCAAACGATAATAAAATAATAATAATTATTATTATTATTAATATTATTATTATTATTTATAAATAATAGGAATGTAAAAAAAAAAAAATTGTTTAATTATTTTTGAGCCGATGATAATACAATAAAAAAAAATTAAACAAAAAACCTGTAAGAAATAAAACCAATCAATTTTTATTATTATTGAATATCTATCGATTGATTTTCAATCGATTTTTCACTTCCCCCTCCTCCCGCCCCCATTCAAAAAAAAACAAAGAAAACAAAAATTAAATAAATAATTATTATTGTCGAATCAGTTTCTTTTTTTGTTTAAAAAAAAAAAAAAAAAATTAAAAATTGAGCTCGATTTTTTTTTTTTGTTAATGAATGAATGAATGAATGAATCATTATTATTATTATTATTATTATTATTATTATTATTATTATTATTATTATTATTATTAATTACCGAAAGAAAAAGAAAAGAAAATTTTTTTTTACCTTTACTACTTAAATAACGTTTTATACTACACTTTGAAATTTTGGCAATATTTTCCAGCGAGTATAATTTTTAATTTATCAATTATAAATATTTAATTTATACACAATTCAAATTTTTTTTTGTTTTAAATAAATAATAATAATAATAATAATAATAACAATAATAATAATAATAATAATTTGATTTATCAGGTATTAAAATGACAAATTAAATTTTTTTCTTCTTAATAAAAATGACTAGAGTAAAAAAAACTAAAAAGAAATTTTTTTTTTTTTTAAATAAAAAAATTACCATTATTATTATTATTATATCGAATCGATGACGAAATAAATAAATAAATAAATAAATAAAAAACCCGCAAATAATAATAACAAACACATCATCATCATCGTACCTGTGGCACATTTATCTATATATATATATATATTTATATATTTATGTAACTTTCTAATTGTATACTTATATTTATATACAAATATACATAAAAAAGAAAATTATTTATTTATTTATTTTTTATTATTATTATATCTACAGTAATTATTTATAAATTAACAAATGTGAGCAGCAGAATCGAACGGATTTTTTTTTTTTTTTTTTTAATAAGAAAATCTATTATACATTATTATTATTATTATTATCATCGATAAGAGTACATTTACACAATTTTCCCATAAGGATGATTCATAAAATTAAAAAAAAAAAAATTATTATCATTATTATTACTATTAGGCCAAAGAACTAAATGAAATTATTACAAAAAAAAAAAAAATGATTAATAATAATAATAATAAAAATAATAATAATAATAATAATTCATTATACTCAACAATCAGACTTTAAGACTTTTTTTTCATTCGTATTTAAAAATAAATATAAGTCGAAGGAGTAAGTATGAATTATAGCAAAAAAACAAAACAAACGAAACAAACACAAACAAACAGCGTTTTTTTTTTTTTTTTTATCAAGTTTAAATTTCATACATTCTGCTTTTATTTATTTATATATATATTATTTAAAATGCTAAATTTTATTATATATAATGAACACTACTTAAACGATTAAAATTTTTAATAAATAAAAAAAAAAAAAAGTTTTTGTTTTTGTTTAAATAAGCCCCTTCCCCCCATTTAAAGCTCCGTTATCATGTAACCAGCCTCGCTTAAATCCGGTAGCAAATCATTTTTATCAGGCACGGATGTTTTATTATTATGTTCAGATGATGGTGATTGGGATTGTAAATGTGGTTGTTGTTGTTGTTGTTGTTGCTGTTGGGTTCTGAACATGAAAGGTTCGTAATTACGTTCTTTCGATTTGCTTCGATTTAATGTTTTCGAATAAGTATCCGGAACCCTTGGAACTTCGATTGTCTTTACGTGATGACGACTTAAAGTGTTCGCTTTAGGCATTTGATGATGCTGATGATGATGAAATGATTCCATGGGTTTCGACGTACCACCAATTGAATAAAATGATTCCTGAGATTTTTCTCTTTTTCTAGGCATCGTAGGTTGAAATGTATCCGGTGGTGTTTTGACGGATTGAGAAAATGAATCTTGCGAGGTTATTTGAGCTATGGATTCCATTGTTGTTCTCGTTGAAAATATATTATATGAATCCATTTCCGTATCGTAGGATCCATCTATATGTGCAACCTAAAAAAAATGTACGCGTTAAAAAAGTTTTTTTTTAAAAAAAACGAAAATTTTCCTAATAAGTGACAAACCTGGGGGGTTGGGGCGTTGTCTCAGTAAAAATCAGACGATTCTAACGTTTTGCATTGTTTGCTTAAAGTCGCGTACTGACCATGATTGGGTCCTGACATATGGGCTCTGGGCAGTGTTGAATGTGTGTGCGGATGAGAGTGGATGTGGCCCCCCCGCATCCCTCCTCCGAGGTTGCTCTCACGATAGGGACCGTACTTGGACTTTTCCTCGCCATTTCTGTACCAACCAAATTTTTATTACTAATTTTAAATAATTTTTTTTTTTTAATTCATTAAAAATTAATTAATTAAATTTAATTTAATTTAAAAAAAAAAAAAAAAGTGATTTGATTATAAATTATAAAACGTGTCACATACATTCATGCACATAATTTTTTTTTTTTTTAATAAAATTTTCACATTGAAAAGGTTTTTTTCATTTCCGGTTCGGTATGCAATTAAAAACATTAAATAAATAAATAAACGTTTTTATTGAGAAAATAAAAAATAAAAAAATGCCAATAATAATAATAACGAAAATCAGAAAAAAATAAAAATATTCAACCATGCCTAAAGTATTATTATTATTATTTCAAAGTGCATTTACATTTTCACAAAAATAAATTAGGCAATGAATGTTTCATGCAAAACTAAATATATATATATATATATATATAAACATGCTTCGAATCATGCCTTTATAAAATATTTTTAATAATAATAATATTTATGTAATTTTACACGCTTTGAATTTATTTATAAACTAAAAAAAAAAATTTTCACGTATACCGCCGCGACGAAAAACAAAATAGAAATCAATCCTTAAATGTTAAAGCGACAATAATTATTATTATTATTAGAGGGAATGTTTAAATAAAAAAAACGCGGTTTATAAGTACAAAATAAGGAAAATAAGCCGTAAAAAAAAAAATTACAAACAAAGTTAAACTGTGTGTCTGTGTGAATGTATTATTATTATTATTTTGTAGCCATGATGGTGAAATTTTCTTTTTTTATTTTATTTTATTTAAAATTCGGTTGAAAAATAATAATTAAATTCCAAAACATTTTTACGAGTTCGCGTAGTTAAATAATTTTTTTTTTTTTTTTTTTTCTCCCTTTTGAAAAATTAAATTTTCAATTATTCAAATGAGAAAACCCGCTCGACTAGCATTGAATTATAATTTAAAAAAAAAAAAGAAAATTCAAATCATTTTCTATCTCTTTCTAAAAAAAAAAAAAAATCTACCGGCTATATAAAAATATAATTAAAACTCGTAATTCACGCAACTCCAATTATTAAAAAAAAAAAAAAAAAAAAAAAATGGAAAAAATGAAAAAAACGTCGACGACGCGTGAGAATATTAATAATAATAAATTAAATTATAAACTAAAAATAAATATACAAAAATAAAATAATTTTTTTTCTTAAAATTAGGGGGGAGGGCGTAGGGGAGGGGAGGAGAAAAGAAAATTAAAAAAAAAAAAAAAAAGCATCACAAATTATGGCATGAAACGATTGGCTATTGGGCTAAACGATGGCATAATTTTTTTTTTTTTTTGTGTTAAAAGTTAGAGGGAACGTCGTGATGGCTAATTATTTAGTGAAAACGAAAAACAACAAAAGAAAACAATCAATGAAAACAAAAATTTTGAAAAGCAAACAACAAGCGATCCATTTTGTGTTTTGCGATTTTTTTTTTTATATAATTAATAGCAAAATGGCACCGAAAAACATTTAATCCACCAAAGTTCCGATAATTAATGGCGGAAAAAAAAAAAAAAAAAAAGGAAAAAACGCATTGGGTTTTTTTTTTTTTTGTTTACAACGTCTCGCCGTTGACGGGAATTTTACGTTTTCGGAGACCACGTGGACTCCAACGTTGAATTTTGTGAACTCTGACGCTGGGACCATTTGGACGGTTCCCTATCGTTATTTTGATCCCTGTAATTGTTTTTTCGCGCGGGAGAATTAAATCCCCGGTTGACCGGAATTGAACTGTAATATCCGTAACCCGAATCGTCGTCAACGTTTTCGTTATCGACTTCGTCAATTTTATTCGGTTTTCGCGTTTCCGGTATTGTCGAATCGTAATAAACGTTTGACGTGCTTTCTAAATATTTTTGAAAATCTTTGGTTTCGTTTGATAAATTCAAAGCGAACGGATTCGGACTCAGGGGAGTGTAACGATGAGGCATGCTAGGAGATGGTTCAATTGCATTCCTGGACGAGGGAATACGTTTAATGGATGATGCAGAGTGAGGAGGTGCGTTGTACGACCCTTGGTTGCGAAGTGTCCGGGCTGCAATGGCTTGCGAAGCAGCGCTAGGTGGCAGAAACGGATCTTGTTCATCCACTTGCAAATAATCTCTCCTAAATCAAATGAAAAAGTGAGTTCGGGTTTAAAATAATAATAATAATAACAAAAAAAAAAACTAACTATACGTTTAAAAGGCAAAAGAATTACAAAAAATAAACAAATCAAATATAAAAAAAAAAATTGAGATTATGTAAGTGAAATGACGAACATACCTTTTACGAATGTATATCCAGGTGTGAGAATCAACCCAAACGAGTACCGTGAATAATAGACCGGCTGAAATGCTGGCCAACAACATGAAAGCCATACCGTATAAACCAAGATCACAGACGCTTCGTACCGCTTCAAGGTATTGCTTGTGCAACGGCCTGCAGTCTAAAAGTGCAGCCAGACTAGATACTAATCTAAGAAATGGAAAAAATGACCAAAAATTAACTCGAATAACCGAAAAAAAAAAAACAATGCGTGCAAACGCATTTTGAATTAATCCCCTACTCACTTATCTGTCAAATTAATGTCTTTGGTAAGAATATCCAGTCTGGGATGCAAATCGTTTTTATGGTATAATTGATCCGCTAATTTGGCAACGACTCCAAGATTAGCCGTCATGGCGTCCACTCCACGCTGAGCTTCGCGAAGTCTTTGAGTGAAAGGATTCGTGTGTGACGGCTCGCATCGCATATAATATTTTAAAACTTCCGCCTAAATTTTTTTTTTTTTTAATTTTACTCATTAAATCTCGAATTGCAATTTTACAAGAAAATAAAAAAAATAAATAAGAACCTGCAAAGAGCTCGGAGATTCATATCTGAGAAAGTCTTCGGGTGCAACGCATAAATCTCCCAGAGCCACGGATATCGCAAGGTAAACCGATGTCAACATCCAATTAATTATGACGGCAAACAAACCGAAAACTGAAAACCTTGAGGGACAACGTCAATAAATAATTAATAATTTCACGGTGAAAAATCCATGATAAAAATATAATTAATGTCTTTTTCAACTTACGTAATTAAGCAACATCTAGAATGTCGTGCAACTCCAAACAACAGTATAACACAGAAGACAAGCAAAAGGCTTAAAACTCCCATCGTGGCAGGCCATCTGAAAAATTTTTTTAATAATAAGTTCGTTAACTCTTTATCGCGGGAGTGATAAAATAATGATGATTTTCTCTCTCATCGTTGTTAAAAAACAATCAGAATGAGAAACAAAAAAAATTTTTTTTTCGCCGCTTCACCTTATTGTTTCTCCTAATTGAACGTAATGAATTATAGTTCTTAAATTGATTCCCTGAAGAGGCCGGCTTATATCTAAAGAACTTGCCAAAGCTGATGATGTATTCCCGACGACGGCATTCAACCCGACCAATAACATGGCTCGAGCCGTTTGATTTGCGACGGGATCATCGAAAATATCGCTGAGTTCGGCAAGCAAAGGTTTGACTTTTAATTGCAGAGTGGATTCAATCGTACCCGTCTTAAAAATAAAACAAAAACCTTTTTTTTTTTAATTTATTCGAAATATTTAAACCTTTTCCAGAAAAAGGTTAAATAAAACAAATTTGACAGTTTTAATTTAATTTCATTAGAGAAAAAAAAAAAAAAAAAAAAAAAAGAAAAAAGGAAAATGCTTAAACGTATTTTACCTGATTTTTGACAGCTAAAATTTTTTCGTTGACAGCTTTAATTGCAGACACAAAATGAACGACAGCATTATGAACATCATCATTTCCGTAAAGTCCAACTCCTATAGCTCCACTAAAATAACGACAAAATATAATGAGGCGCAACTTTTTTTTTTTTTCTTTTTCATTCTTTCCAGTTTTCAAAAACTTTTAAAAGTCATTTCAAAGTAAATATTTTATAAGAAATCGCTTTTTAAATTATTCAAAGTTTAATAAAATTTAAATTTCAAAAGAGATTTCAGACAGGGAAACGCTGAGGGGTGTGGGGTGTGTGTGTGTGTGTGTGAAATGAAGTAAACAAATAATTTAATAACAAATAACACGGGAGGAGGAAAGGGGGAGAAAAAAATATACAAACGAAAAACCCTGTTGAACCTTACCAACACAATATGGTGAAAATGCTCAAAGTCCATTTGAGCAAACTGATGCTGTGTTTGGGTCTGGGTTTCCTGTCGCAACATCTGGTACAGAGGTAAACAAGCAAAACGAACAATGTTAATATGACCCAAGCTGCCGGAATGGATGCTAAGATTCCGAGCGACTGAAAAATTAAAATTTTTATTTTTTTTCAATTAATCGATTTGTAATTTTAACGCTTCCTTTTCTATTACATCTCAAAGGGCAAACGTGAGAGAAACGTATAAAAAATCTACCGTGAAATAACAATTTATAAATATAACATCCCGAAGGAATACTACCCCCCTTAAAAGATCAATGATGATAATAATAATAATAATAATAAAAGGGACAAAACAAATTTTATCGAGGGTTTAAATTTTTTCAAACTCACCTCGAGATAAGTTTCGCTGTCCGGATTGAATGTTGCATTTACAAAATGCAATGTTATGTTAAAATGTGGTAACTTGTGGAAAATTTTTGCCAAAACAGTCGGCTTGTACTGATCAGGCTCCATTTCCGTTATTTTCAAATACTAACTATTGAAATCCATTATTATTGTACCCATTAAAATGCCCTAAAAAAAAGAGAGAAAAATAAAAAAATACAAAACCAAGTACGATTAAACAACACTCCTTGATCGAAAATACAACGAGAAAAAAAAAAAAAAAAAACCAACGAAGCAAAAAATCAAAATTTTTCTCTATTAACCCGGTCCCTCCCCCTTTCTTCCCGCCCCCCCCCTTTTTCTCAACGTACGGGATTATTCTAAATTTAAAAAAAAAAAGAAAAGAAAAAAAGTTGGCTAATATTTCAACACACACACACACAATAATAATTTTCATCCATCCAATAGGGAACGTTGTTTATTTTAAACGATAACAATACCCAAAATTCCCCCCCCCCCCAAAAAAAAAAAAACCGGTCGATTTTTCTCTTTTCTTTTTTGTACTTCCTCACCATCGTCACCTCCACCACCACCACCAGCATCACCACTTTATTCCATTCGACATTAAGATTTAAGAAAAAAAAAACAAAAAAAAAAAAACGTCTAATTAAAAAATTTAAAATCCAATTGTTTACAATGAAAGAATAATACTTATTAATTATATTGTTACGTCAAAACGCAGGTAAAAGGATAAATGAAAAGGGAAAAAAAGGAACAAAAAGGAACAAAAAAAAAAGGAAAAAAATAATTTCTTTATTCACTTTCTAATCTTAATTAAATTATAAATATTTTTTTCAATAAAAAAAAAAAAAAAAATTGAAAAAGATTTTTCAAAATTTGTTAAGTAAATTTCAAAAAAAAAAAAAAAAAGCGCCAACAGAGAACAATTCGTTATATTATTATTATTTTTCTTTTTTTTAAATGAAAAGAAAAAAAAAAAACAAAAAAAACGACAAAACGTTCGGAATTAAAAAACTGAGAGAGAGAGAGAGACTGAGAAAAAAAATTTTCTCTTTTTTTTTTTTTTTTTTTGAAAATTTGACTTTTTTTTTTTAAAAAAAAAGAGAAAATTAAAAATCTCTCTCTCTCTCACTCTATCTCTCCCCAGAAAAAAAAAATGTGCTGAATTTTTTTCTCTTTTTTTTTTTTTTTTTTTTTCGCAAGTCAAAAATTAATTTTTCACTTAAAATCGATAAAATCTAAATTTTCTCAACAGATTATCCTTTTTTCCGCTTTTCTCTCTCTCTCTCTCTCTCTTTGTTCACTTCATTTTATCCCCTCTTTCTTTCTTTTTTTAATTAATTACTCTTTTATAAAGATTTTTCGAATATTTTCCTTTTTTTTTTGTTTTTTAAATAATTTTCCAAATGTTTTCGAGTAAAAAAAAAAAAATTTTCATTTGTAAAAACGAAAGAAAAAAAAATGAACCAAAGGAAAAAAAAAAAACTTTAAATAAAAAGTAAAAATTTTGTAAACGAAACGCGAAAACGGAAAATAAAAATTGAAAATTTATTAAATTCTCTTACCGCGGCCTTTTTATTGAATTAAATTTTCTTTCTTTTCTTTTGATTTCGAAAATTTCCATTAATTTTAAAAAAAGAAAAATGAAAATAATTACAGTAATCGCGTTAATTTTGTAACTGTAAAGTAATAATAATAATAATAATAATCATCGACTAAAGTGGAAACGAATTAAAAAAAAAAAAAGCGGAATTTAAAAACGAGAAACACTTTTTAATGAAAAACTTTTTTTCTTTTTAATTTTCTTTCGTCATTCACGTTTTCAACGTGGAAAATTTACAAAAAGAAAATAAAATAAAAAAACGGGAACTTTTTTTTTTTTTCAAACTCGTTTCCAGATAAACTTTTGTATTGTTTTTTCACGGATCAAAATTTTTTCTCCTCCTCCTCCTTGTTTCAAAAACTTTAATCTTGTTATTTCGAATTCGTCGTAACCTTTTGAAAAATTCAAACCTTTTCCGATTCCCTTTCCCCCCCCTTCCAAAAAAGGAAAAATTAATTATTATTATTATTATTTTCTAAACCGTGTTTGTTGAAAAACGTTAAAACGTTAGCTGACTGACACCATTTTTCAATTCGGAAAATAAATATAAACTCAACAAAAATAAACTTTTCGAAACGTAATAACGAACAATTTTTTTGTTTTTTTTTTTTTTTTTTATTCAATTATTTACGATTCCGTTCGCATCCGGAGACGAACTTTCTACCCCTTTGAACACTCTGAAAAGAAAAATATAAAATCTGGCAAACTTTACGACGAAAACAAACGAAGCAACAAAAACGAGAAAAACAACAACAACAACCTTCGTCATTCATTCACCACCGCTACTCATTGTGTAAGAGTTTTAAAACAATTCTCGCCGCCATTGTTTTACGCGAATAATCATTTGCAAAAACGAGAAAAACAACAATTTTCCACAAAAAAAAAAAAAAAAAAACTTCGAACAAATTATACAAATTTTCAGCGGAAAAAGAGGAAAAATTTCGATTTGAATACTATCGACGAAGCGTTCGGTCAACTGTAGAAACTCTTAATCGTCTCTCTCTCTCTCTCTCTCTCTCACTCTGTTTTCCGACTCGAACGTATTTTTTATTCGTTACGTAAGAATTTTTTTTTTTTTTTCGTTTTTAAAAAAAGTTCCGTAAGAGGTCAAGGTTATGCACACTTAAATCGCCTAATCGAAATTATATGATTTTTCCGACCCATCAATTAACATTTAAAAATAAAAAATAAAAAAAACTTTAAGGTCGTTTCGTAAATAAACAAAACTATATATTTTTTTTCGACATTAATAAAAAACTACAAATTTATCATTATTATTATTATTATTATTTTTCAATTCAACGGATTCGTTCTTCCGTGAATTTCCGGACTGGGAGAGTAAAAAGAAAAAAAAAAAAAAAAAAAAAAAGGGGAAAATGAAAAGAATAAAAATCCAGAGCCCTTTTGTTCACGATGATGATACCCTTAAAAAAACCCCGTTTTTTGGGGTTCTCAAAAACATTTTTGACCCAAACATTTAAATACTTTTTCTTTTCCTCGTCCCCCTACCCTTAAAGTCACCCTTACATCCTGAGAAATTCTTGTGATTTTTTCCTCCCCTTTTTTCTTAACCAAAAAAAAAAAAAAAAAAAAAAATTCGTCCTAATCTTTCGGAGTGAAATTCTTTTGCTCAAATAAGCTTGTTAATAAATCTTTTCACTCTAATTTGTTAATAACCAACCGTTCGACCAAGTAATTCGACACTTTTCCTTACTACCTACGTAATTTAAGATTAAAAATTTTTTTTTTAGCTATCGATTTTAATACAATTTTCCTTTATTATTATTATTATTAGTATGTTTTACCTAAAAAAACATAAACATTTTTAATATTTCAAAAATAAATTACTCAACTTTTATCAAAAAAAAAAAAAAAAAAAATGTTCTTAATAACCTTAAAAAGAAATCAAAAAAAAAAAAAAAAAAATTTTTTTATGTGGAAAAAAGGAAAAAAATATGACGCGAGTATGTCAAAAATTGACGACAACGACGACAATCACAATTGTGAGAAAATATTTCGACAAAAAAAAAAAAAAAATCTGTGAAAAATTTCAAATTGAAAAATAAATAATAATAAACCTCTCAACTCGCTAACATCTAACTCTAATAACAACAATCACTCGCTAACAACTTAAAATTCTCTTTCACAAAATGTTCAAAAAAGTGTTTTTCCCTCTCTCTCTCTCTCTTTCTCGTTGTTAATCCTAAGTGAAAAACCATTTACCAAAGTTTTATGATACTTACGTTTTAAAAAATTAAATAATAATAATAATAATAATAATAATAATAATAATAATAATAATAATAATTTATTCGAATACAATAAACGAAACGGCAAAATTAAAAAACTTTTCTCGCTATTTTCCCAGAGAAAAAGAGAGAGAGAGAGAAAATTCTTTTAAAATTTTTATTTTTTGAGATCGATATTTTTAAACAATCGTAAAAGAAAAAATTATGCAGTATTATTACAGTATACTGACGTAACTTCCGGTAAATATCCTAAAAAAAAAAAAAAACGATTTTCGAACCTTTTCATGATGCATTTGTCATCTTACCCCCTCCCCTTTTTTTTCTCTCTCTCACTCTCTCTCCTTTTTACGTTTTTAACAGCAGGGAATTTATAATGAATATCCCTCAAAAAAAAAAATTGAATTACAAACAACAACAACAACAACGAAAAAAATTAAAGAATAGAAAATTAAAATGTGACAACAAATTTTTAAAACGGTATTTTTTCAGTGCACTTGAAAAAGACGAATTCATTTTTTTTTCTTTCTTTCTTTCTTTCTAGAACGTGAATTGGTCTTAAAAAAGTTTAAAATCCTAATCGATGCCACAAATAATTAATTTTTGTATGATGTGAAAAGATTTTTTGATTTCTGTTGGGGGGCAAAAAAAAAAATCATTGAAAGAGTGCGAGTGTTTGTTTGTGTGGCAAACTTTGGACAACGGATACTCTCTACGTGTCACCCAATTTTTTTGCCGTAATTTGATAAAATAAAGGTCAGCGAAATTATACATTCATTATCATCATCATCATCATCAACTATCACAACACGTTTTTGTACAAAAAATATTGGAGAATTATAGTTTAAAAGATTTTCGACGAGACTTAACTACCCGCCGTTAAAACCCCAAACAAAAACTTCATATTGAAAAATTAATAAAAATTATGTGCGGGATTTTCAAAATGAAAAAAATAAAGAGAGGGAGAGAGAGAAAAACAATTTGAAATTTTCCAAAGTAATTAATTATTAACTCTGCCTCACCAAAATTTACTATTTAATTTCGGAAAACAACAAACAAATAAAAGCAAAGAAGAAAATTTTTTATTTAAACTTTAGTAAAAAAAAAAAAAAAAA
Organism: Pediculus humanus corporis; assembly: GCF_000006295.1. Classification (NCBI taxonomy): domain Eukaryota; kingdom Metazoa; phylum Arthropoda; class Insecta; order Psocodea; family Pediculidae; genus Pediculus; species Pediculus humanus. The sequence continues at coordinate 41,420 of NW_002987066.1, read as the reverse complement.
AAAAAAAAAAAAAAAAATTTCCCATTTGGTTTTTGTTTAAAACTATTTATGCTGTTGGTAATTAATATTCAATGAAAATGAAATATAAATTTAAATTGCAAAATGGAAACTCCCATTTTCTTTTTTTTTACGATTCGAAATTTAAGGAAATTTTATATAAATTTTTTTGGCAATATATTTACAAAAAAAAAAAAAACGACTACCTAATCACTTCAAAAAAAAAATGATTTAAACACTTTCCCTTTTTTTTTTTTTTTTTTGGCACTATCGAAAAATCGGTTATAGAATTTTTTTTGCATCATCCTAATTTTCAAATTAAAACCGGGTTAGTCAAAAGTTTCAAATCGCAATTTAAAAACTAAAACTTAAACAATTTACGTTTCGTGCCGGAAGTAAAAGCAAAAAACGAAAAAAAAAATCGAAATGGTTTTTTTAAAGTTTTAAATTTCCAGAAAAAAAAAATAAATAAATAAAAGCCCCCGAGTATTATTAATATTTTTTTATTTTTTATTTTTTTTTCATTTACCCGCCCAAAAGATATAAGGTAACAATTTTATGGCCTCCGTTCAAAACTAATAAAAAACTACCCAACAAAAAAAAAAAAAAAAAAAAAAAAAACTAAAAACAAAACTTGTGGAGCATAAAATTTTAACAATTAAAAAACTTGTGAAAAAAAAAGGTAAATAAGTTTAGCAACAAGTATTTTTTTTATTTTGTTTTATAAATTTAAACAGTGAAAAACAAAATCAAATTAACCCTAAAAGAAAAGGGGAGGGGGAAGGGGGTAAATAATAATTTCAAATAAAAGAACGAAGCCACACCTAAAACTAAAAATTATTGACATTTGGATTTTATAATTTTAATTTTAATTTTGTGATTTTAATTTCAATAATTTAATATATTGCGTGATTTAATTATTTAAAAAAAAAAATGGCTACAAAAGATGACTATTAGCCATCTTTGAAAAAAAAAACAAATAAAAATTTATTTATTTTTTTTTTTTTTAAAATAAAAATGCAGGATCGTGTTACTAAAAATTCAATAAGAAAGAGCAGATGCATTCATTTTATAGTTTTGATAGTTGAATAACAAACAGGCACGACCATTTTTATAAGCTACCTTTTTTTTCTCTTTTTTGCCCCTTGTGTACATATTTACAAAAATAGATTTCCATGATTCAAAAGATACCAAACAACGATGACTGCATTTATGTGACCCCTCTTGCTCTAGCTCCGAATATCGAACCAAGAATCCAATGGTTTCCTTGACAACGAACTCTCCCGTCACACACTCTCTCTCTCTCTATCCTTACAAACGTTACCCCCGCGTTTAATCGGAAAACGTATACAATCAGTACACCTTTTTTCCTTTTTTCTTTCTTTTCCTTCTATTAAAAAAAAATGCCGGGAACAATCATTACTATTATTATCCTCTCTTACTCATTCACTTGCTTCATTCTTGCAAATACTCTCATTATGTAAAAAAAAAAGAAAGAGGATGTCAATTACCAATAAAAAATCTAAAAATAAAATAAAAGACCCGAAGTAAGAGGAATGTCATTTAATTACCACTCTTCTTGAAGCTTTTTACATCATTTTGAAATAAACAACTTAAAAAATTATTAAAAAACACAAAATGCTTTTAAATTAATTTTTTTTTTTTTTTCTTAAGAGAGTTCATCACATTTAAAAAAAAAAAAAAAGGATTCCACTTAAAAAACTAATTTCGATCCCTTCCTTTGTATTATAATATTAATAATTATTTTTATCACGATGATGTTTTTATTCAATCTCACATATTTAATAAAATAATTGCGACATTAAATTTTTAAACAAATCATTCAAAAAAATCAATCAACTCTTCAATATCAATTAACTTTTTAAAATACACACACAATTTTAAATGAAAATTATTATTATTATTAAGGACAACACACACACACACACGTACGCACTCGAACATGGCGCAAAAAAAAAAAAACTAGATAAACACATTTAAATTGATTTCATGATGTGAATTAATTACAAATAAATAACAATCATAACACAAAACTATATCTTCTACCTAAAAAAAACAACCAACTGAGCTCATGATTTATGATACATTACTTTGAATGACTAAATTGCTTTTTCCTAATTTTCTCACAATCAAAATAATTTTTCATTTCCTATATCACAACGACTATTTGCTTTTCAAAATGGTGGTAGCAACAAACCCTGTGTTGTCGAAACTAAACCTTAGCCATTGATAACAATTTTAATTTACAAAATTTTTTTTTGTTTTTCATCGATGATGATAAAATTAAATTAGAATTTTGACTTTGTAATTTTGTGAGATACAATAATTACATTGAAAACAATTTATTGAAACCATGAGTAAAATAATGTAAATATTTATAAAACATTTACAGTCAGTCATTTCCTTTAAATTAACACTAATTGAAAACGAGTGAGTAATGAATGCTCTTTTTGTGAATCATTTAATAAACATAATTTTTTCATCTGTCGATACAATTAAATTGTAAAATAAATGAATTGAAAATTTATAATAAAATTATAACTTAACCTGGGAACTGATACTCAACTATGCATTATAAACTTGAGTCATAATTTATTTATAAATGTCTCAACCGATGTAAATTTAAAATTTTTTTTTTCCCAATAATAATAATAATAATAAATTATGACATTCAATAATTGCATTAAATGACTCAACTGAATCATATCCCGCATTCAAAGACAAACTGTCGTTCGTTTATTTCACTTAGACATTACAATACTTAAAATCAAAATGCCTTCACGTCCAAACTAAAAATGTTCAACTGTTGCCCATTGATTTCTGCACCCCTTGTAGTACGCGTGACACCGCCCATTATTTTACGTTTTTTGAAATTTCCGTTAAAATAGTGTTATGAAATTTAAGTTTATGCTTCAAATAATAAAATAAAACGCAAATGAATAATGTCGAATTTATATATATATATATATATATGTAAATACACACAAATCCGACATTTTTTTTCTTACCCTAACAAAACGATTTATTTTTCTTCGAGAAATAAAATGTCACGCGCGACAACGTAATATGAACAAAAAAAATCAATGTTCTTATTCAAATTAGGTAAAATATGTTTTTTATCATACAAAAAAAATTAATCTTGAATTAATTAAACAAAAGAAAAACGTAGTAAGATAATGAAATGTCTAAATCATACCTAGTTTTTGTTTTTTTTTTTTACTACATATAAACAATTAATGTTAAATTACTAAATAATTTCACTTGTTGTATGTTAGAGAAATATTACAAGTTAATTTTACATTTAGAATTTAGTTAAAAATTAATTTGATAACTCTAAAATGTACTCACCATGCGACAAAAAAAATTATTCAAATGATTAAATATATAAACATCTTACACAACACTAAGACGAGCCACCATTTTGAAACTAACCTGGAAAATCCGTTAGAGCGCATACAACTGCGCAGAAGTGGTTAATAATTTTTATTATAGATGTCACTCTTATCAATTTTTATTTTAAGTGTTACCATAATAACAAAAAAAAAAAAAAAGAAAATTGTTTTAACGTTTACAACGTAAATCGTTATATTTAAATATTTAAAGAATATTCTTTCGTGTAAAACTTTTTAAGAAACTTTTAAAATATTCTATTTTTCAATAATTCAAAAAAAAAAAAATGTCTTCCTTATCTTACCTTTGAAATAATTTATTACAAACTTTTAATTTTTGAGAATATTATAGAGATTATTAAAAATTTAATTATCAGAATAAGAGTAGATTTTTTTTTTTTAATAAATGCTAATATAAAATTATAAACAAAATAAAGATTTTTTAAATAATTTTCGTGAAATAATCGAATTAAAAACAAAAAAAGGGGGTAAAACAAAATTCAAACAATTTTTTTTATGAGATTAAATAATTATGTAAAAAATATATTTTTAATACAATACATAAATTACATTATTTAATATAAAAATTAAATATTTGTAAATAATACACATATACATATTTTATTTTTTAATTATGTCCTATTTACTTTTCTGTACAAAAATTAATTGGCAATATATTGAGCTACGCTAAGTAGTTTTTTTTTCTTTTCCTCCGTTTATTTTTTTATTATTACGAAAGTTTATTTGTTTGTTAAATAAATTTACTTCTCCTCTTTGGTAACAACGTGAATATTTAACAACGAATTCATAAATATTTGAGCAAAGTTAACTGACTAATAAGCCTTCTTTTTAATTTCCGTTCCGTATTCGGCAAAACTATTGTTTCTAGAACGTTTTCCTCCTTTCCCCATAGCAATACTAATAAATTCTTCAGCTATTTCTCTATCCAAACCTGTATACGTTTTGGCAACTTCTTCTGCCGTTGGTAGCGATGCTCTTCTTTCATTATTCACACTGCTTCTACTTCTACTTCTGTGTTTGCTTCGAACCTTTTGTGCAACAAACAAACAACATACATCAGCATTTCGTAATGCGAAACAAAAACTAAAAAAATTTTCTTCTTCTTTTAATACCTTGCTATCCGGTTGTAAATAATTAGCCCTTTTCGAAGATCTTTTCTCGTGATGAACCATCGGATTTGAATTAGACACGCATTGTGTTCCGTGTCTGCAACAGCAGGGCATTGTTGAACTTGGATACACTTGACCACATACGGAAGAACCGAACACAGAAGATGGTGACTGAAGAAATGTTAATATGGGAATTTGTCCATTTGTTATTATCTGCATAAAATAAATTAATAATAATAATAATCCATTACGATGACTTTAGAACTCAACGCACTGTTTCTCTTATTTAGTCTTCTAACCGTGGCAGAAGAATTGAAAATTTATTTTCGTTATAATTGGCATTTAAACAAAAATAATAATAATAATAAACGAAATGAAAATGTTTTGAATTTATAAATATTATTATATAAAAATTAATTTATTTTGAAAATGAAGTTATTATTTATTAGCATAAAAATAAATAAAAAAAAATCTTGTGCAATAATGCTGCTCAACAACATAAATACATAAATTTTTTTTTTTAATAACTTTAAAAAGAAATTGATTAAACGTTTAAAAAAAAAAAAAGAAAAAAATTTAACTTAGTCATTCTTAAGTAATTTTTTTTTTTTTATTACTCGACAAATTGAAAACAACAACACATTAATCAAACACAACTTTGATGTTTAGTATATAAAAATTTAAATTTCATTGAACTAAACGAAAAAAAAAAAAAAAAAAACGAAAGTGTAATTTAAATTGCTAAACGAAACTACTTTCTTTAAAATACAAAAAAAAAAAAAAAAGAAAAAGGAATCGAATGAAAGAAATATATATTATTATTATTATTATTCATAATCAAACTTATTCGCATTTATTTTATAAAAATATAATTATAATGATAACAAATTGTTCATTTTATTTATTTTCTTTAAAGTCCAACCTTTTTAAGAAAAAGGGAAAAAAATTTATTTTAAAATAATAATCATTCGACGATAATAATAATAATATATATTTTTTCATAATAATTACGATAAAATATTTTTAAACTATTAAAGTTGAAAAATCTACGGATGTGACGTAACGATAATACATTTTAATGAAAAACTTTTGCTAAATATTATTATTATTTTTTTTTTTTCAAAAAAAAAAAAAGTTAGTTAATTATTAATTCGATAAATAATTAACGTAATAATTAATTTTAATTACGAGTGTGATGTGTAATAATTTAATAATAATAATAATAATAATAATACGTATAATTAATTCATATCACGTATGCCCTTCGGTTTCATCACAAATAACAAAAAAAATCGAGTTTGCAAATTATATTATTATTATTATTATTATTACTAAATACGGGAGGGGATTAAGAAGAAAAATTACCGTGGTGAAATTTATTTTTTCCAACAAAAATTATTTTTCAAGTTTTTTGTATACTTACCGGAGGAGGAGGAGGCAATAAAACGAGATTTGGAGTTCCCCAGGGCATTATACTTTCTTGGCCGCCATATTTATCTTTTTTTTCTGGCATTCGTAGTTGTTGTCCTAACCAATGATATACGAAACGATCTTTTTCTTCTGTTTTATATCTTAACCAAAAAAAAAAAAAGAAATTTAATTTCAATGAGTTAAAAAAAAAAATAATAATAATGATAATTAGTATGGAAAAATTACTTTTCGTTTTGGGAAGAATCAACGTCGGATACCGAAGATTTCCTTTGACTTTTGAAACAGGGACAAACTTTTCTGTAGCATTTATATCCTGAGAAAACGGCAGCAACGCACTGAAGAGTAGCTGCTAATATTAGTCCGATATCAGCAAGAACGGGTGGCCAATTTATTATGAGAACTTCTTCTTCGTCTAAATTTGCAGATTCCTACGATTTTATTAAAAAAAAATTTTGTAAGATAAAAATGAAGATGAGAAAACAGTGACGTTTTATTTATTCATTAACTGACGTTTGATCTTTGCACGTCTCTAATTAATCCAGTGGCAGTTAAAACGACAACGAGATTACTTAAAGCAAAAGAAACCAAACATAAAGCAAGAAATACGGAGAGAAGAGTTCTAGAAGTTTTCGCCAAACCTTTTTCAGCCGTGTAACAACCTCTAAGCCCCGCCAAAATACCCACGAGACCTTTTAAACAAAAAAAAAGAACAAAGTTAAAAATAATAGTTGAATGGAAATAGTAGATTATTTTTTAAAAAAAGTATTTACCAGAAAACATGGCAACCGCACCACCCCACAGTCCACTTCCGGCACCTGAAAGGCTTGAATTGTGAGCAATGACCAAAACTCCAAAAACTGCCATCAATATTCCCAACATCATTTGTATTCCTCCCAATATTATGTAAATGCTACTTTCTTCGTCGAGCCAATGACGTTTTTCTTCCGACTTTCTAATATCCTTATCATCGAGTTTAACTTCGACTGGTAAATGGTGGTTGGCACCACCGAGTGATGATATCAAACTGCTGAATTCGTTATATTTCAAAAGGGAATCCCTATCAATTTTTTTCTCGTTCGTACCACGGATGTAACCATTTCTCGTGTAAACATTATTCGTAAAATCACTTGCGGTGCAACTTGATGACGTTTTATCGCTTTCCATCGTCGCCATATTGGGCCCGTTATATTTTCTATCCTTTGTTTTCTCTCCCATCGATTTATTCTTTTTCAATTCTCTACCGTATTCTTCTTCCGTTTGATTCGGAATCCATTTAATTGAATTTTTCTTATCATCTATTATACCGTTATCTCTCGATTCGTATTTATTATTTTTTTTATTATTAGAATCGAAATTTTTAACTTCGGCAAAAAATTTTTCAATTAATGCCACTTCGGATAATCTCGAATGATCTGATTCTGTTATGGAATTTTGAGGCGTGAGATTAGACATCTTTTTTTTTTTTATGTTTTTTTTGCTAATAATTTAAAATCCGATACTTTCTTTAATCATTTTTAATTTTTTTTTATTATTGTACCTGTAAAAAAAATTATTCGTAAAATATTTATTATCCAAATATTAAATACATACACATCCTGCAACAATTAACGGTCCTGCAAAAATTAAAACACAAAAAAAAACATGTTTTTTTTATTTAAGCATGACTCGAACAACAACAAAATCCAACTTAATATTATAAAATTAATAATAATAATAATAATAAAAGAACCGAAATAATATTTCGTACACGAATTAATGTTGTTTAAAAAAAAAAAAAAACTTGTAATTTATTTCATTATTTCAAATTTTTTTTTTTTCTCCGCGTGAAACATCAACAAGAAGCGAAAGCGATCAAAACAACATAAAGTTACATTCGAATAATAATAATGATAATAACAATGTGAAAGAATTTAAATTATTCAGGTGCGCAAAACAAAAAAAAAAAAAAAAAGAACTTTGTGGTATTTTTTAAATGCGAAACACTGACACTATTATTACCTCACTTATTAATTTTATTTTATCCTTGCTGTCTATTATTATTATTATTTTTTGACTTTTCCATTGTTTAAAAAAATATCAACTAATTTTACCGTTACGAGACAATAAACAAAAAATTTATCCTTAAATTTTTAAAAATAAAAATTACAAAATTTAAAACGAATCTAAAAAAAATCGAACGAGAACAAAAAAAAAATTTTCTCAACCGAAACCGAACCGTACGCATGTGATTAAAAAAATTATTATTATTATTATTATTATTATTACCACATCTTATTTTAACGGGTGCTTACCATTCGGGTTTAAAATTTCAGGTACTAATTAAATTAAAGGAATAGGAAGAAAATTTGTGTTAATTCAACATTATATAATATTTGGCCATCGATCGATGACATATTTTTTAAATTAAAAAAAAAACCGATAAATCCGTGCCAGAAAATAATAATAATAATAATAATAAAATTTTTTGGCATAAAAATTATTATTATTAAAAAAAAAAAAGGTTAATCGATTCGTTACTACGTAATATTATTTATTTTTCGTGCCAAAAAAAGTAAAAAAAAAAACGAGAATGAATTAATTAATTAATAAAACCGCCATTTAAAAATAAAAAAACATTTACAAATATTATTATTATTATCAGTATCATTAAAAATTTTTAATTATTATAATTAATTCCAGGACCTGATACCTGTAATAGGTCGTGTAATGCCCGATTCGATCTGAAAATTTTTTTAAACAATTTTAAACGTCGCCACATTTTTTTTAAACAAATAAAAAAAATTTATTTTCAAGTCGACATTTTCATTCTTATTTTATTATTATTATTATGTTTTTCCTCCAAACACCCTACATAATTTCGAACAGGTAGTAAAATTAATAACAAAAAAAGGAAATTAAAAAAAAATTTATTGATTATGATCATAATAATAATAATAATAAATAATTTAACGTCTCAATATTTAAAAAAAAAAAAAAAAATTAATTTAAATTTTTTTTAGCCTTTGTTTAACTACCACCTTTTACCCTTTTACTTAATCAATGATTATTATTATTAATAAAACTTGTAAGTTATCCAATAAACAAGTTTTAAACGTGTCTTATGTTTTCGATAAATGCAGGAAATGAAAAACAAAGGCTAAAAAAAACGTGGAAAAAGATTAACTGGAATGAAAAAGGAAAAGGAATCGGGTAAAAAAAAAAAAAATGGCGGCGTGCGACCTGAAAATTATATTTTTTCGTTTTCTTTTCTACACTCCTCTCTCTCTCTCTCTCTCTTTAACTGTATCGTTTTTTTGTTAATAATTTTATTATTTTAGTTTTCATTTGTTTAAAACAAAATCCATCACGGAAAAAAATTTTTTTTTTTTTAAGGTAAAATCGTGACGGTTCGATTGATGAAATTTTTATAAACCGATTGTGAAATTTAAAAAAAAATGTATTTTTATTTATTCACGGGTTGTTTTATCACACGCTCTCTTTAATTTTAGTTATGGATAACTAAATGAGAGAGAGAGAGAGAGAGAGAGAGAGAGGGAGAGAGATTGATGATAGTCAAGGATACCCTGTGATATTTTCAAGAAGGTTCATTTAATATTATTGGCATTTTAAAAATAAAAAATTTATCGATAGGTCAAAAATTACAATTTTATTATTATTATTATTTTTCTACCTGTCGTTTTTTCCCAGGCATAACAAACAACAATCAACAAACAAACACAAGGCGAACAAACGAAAAAACAAAAAAAAAACAATGACATATAAATAAAAATAATAAAAAAAATCAAATTAAATAATAAATTTTTTTCTTTTTAATATTTAAATATAAAAATCGAAATTGAAAGTAAATTTAAAAGCAGAAGACATAAAATTATTTTACTTCCTCAAAACAACAAGTTATGAATTTAATTAAACAAACAAGAAATTTTTTTTTTTTTTTTACCATATTCGTAAATATTAATAAAAAAAAAATGGCCGTCATTAAGATTTTGTTGTTGGAATGATTTTCGAAAGGTGTAGAAGAATGTAATAATAATAATAATAAACGTGGCAATAGAAGTCAAGGAAAAATTTTTTATTATTATTAAATTTTTTGCCCCTTTTAAGTCGAAATATATATATAAAAGGTAAACAATAAGAAGGTCGATTTGCCTAATTGGATGAAGCAGAAGAAAAAAAAATCCTTGAGTAGTTATAAAAAAAACAAAAAATTTATATTTTTGGTCAGATTTTTTTCCGTTCGTTTTTTTTTTAAAAAAAAAAACCATTCCCGGGTAATAATTTCAAGGTACGAATAATCCTGTAGGATTAGTTTGTAATAGTAATTTTTTTAAAATAAGAAAAAAAATTACCGATTAAAAATTATTTCACAATAAAAAATTAATTCAAGGTAAAATGATAGGAAAAAAAAAAAAAAACAATTTTTGATGATAGGTCGTCGCCATTTTTACGTGAAGATATTATTATTATTATTACGAGGTCGATACTTTTTTTGAGATTTTAAATTAAAAAAATTTTTTTTTTTTAATGTTTGGGTTAATATTAATAAACACGTGAGAGAGAGAGAGAGAGTCGATTTAAAACATTTTTTTTTATTGTTGTTGTTTGTTTTTTAAATGATTAATTTTAAGAATGATATTGTTTGTTTTTTAAATAATATAAAAAAAAATTTTTACGACACGAAACAAATACGCGCGTTACTCCTTCACCCCCTCCCCCGGCTACCACTTTGCCTCCCCCCCCTGAGGAATCGAAAAACACTAAAAAGAAACAACTTTCACTTTTCTTTTTTGAGTTATTATCGACGGAGAGAGAGAAAAGAATCTTGATTTTCAAAAAAAAAAAAATATTATTATTAGTCATCGTTTTTTTTTTTATACAAGAAGGCGGTGTGTCCACGTACTCACGCACGCACGCACGCACGTACACACCTGTACGATAAAAAGATCAACGGGATTTTATAATAAAAAAAAAAAATTTTATTTTAATTATTACTCGTGAGAATCGATTACGAACGAGGAAGTATCATCGCGCAAATAGTAAAAAAAAAAAAAAAAACTCGACTGGAAGAACGAGACGATTTAAGGTTTCAAGGTTAATTTAAGGTACCTTAAAAAGCATAAAAGAAATGTAGACGAGTGTCGATAAAATTCTCATAGATCGAAAACTATAAACCTCATTTATTTAGGAAAAAATGTCGTTGGTACCACCGATGGATGAAAGTAAGTTTTTGGTACACGATCCGATGGAAAAAAAAAAGAGACGAAGAGTGAAAGAACACAAAATTATTGATAATTGACATAATTGTAAAAAAAAAAAAAATTTTTTTTAATAATATTTGACGATGAGAAAGTCAAATAAAAAATAAATAAAAGAGAGAGAGAGAGAGGAAAAAAAGACTCGAGGCACGAATGAATATCTTTAATAATAATAATAATAATTATTATTATTATTATTATTAGAAAAAAACAAATTATTTCACGTTCGTAATGGTTTTTTTTTTTTTTTTTAAAATGAGAATGCAAAAAAAATAAAAAACTTTTTCATTACGTAACGAACAAACGTTCTTTTTTTTTTTTTCAAAAAACTTTTCATGTTTACTATAATTAATTTAATTTATTTACCACGTGATAACCCCTCTCCCTTCCCCCCTCCCAAAAAAAAAACAAAAACAACAACGTAGACGTGCGCGATAAACCGCAACCTGCCGCAAAAGGGAGCAACAGGGAAAACATTTTTCCTTTACTCAAAACAACCGCAAATTTATATTAATGATAATAATAATAATAATATAAAATTCCGTTAACGTGTTGTTTTTTTTTATTTAAAAAATTATTATCATTATTACTGATAAAAAATCCAAACGTTTCCCCCTCCAAAAAAAAAAAATTTTTAATAATTTTTTTATTAATTACAAAAAAAAAAAAAAAACTTACCACTATTACCCCTTTTATTAATGTAATTTTATGTTTATGCTTTAATAATAAAATCCTTGAAATCGTTATCACTATCATTATTATTATTAATATTTTTCACGTGTAAAAAAAAAATTACACCGATAATAATAATTATTATTATTTAATTTCAAAATATCCTCTTTAAATTAGTTCAACGTTTTATTATTATTATTATTATTAAGGAAACTGACATTTTAAATATTAAAAAAAATTTATTATTACTTGATTTATTACGTAATAAAAATCACTCGCACGTTCGTTTTTACTCGTAGCAAAAACCCTCCCCCCTCCCTTTCCATGCCCCACAGAAAATAAATAAAAAAAAAAGAAGAAAATTATTAATGATATTTTGTGTAGTGGAGTTGACACACGACGTTATTTATTAATTTTTTAAACTAAAATAAAATCGATTTACGTATCCAATCGATCCATCGATCGATTTATCGATTTATCACGTAACTAATAAATTCAAAGTCTTGCAAAATAAAAATAAAAAAATTTCATAACTTAAAAATATAGTTTTTAAAAACAGTTTCGTAAATTTTTTCATATCACCCGTAAATAAAATTATTATCATTATTATTATTATTATTAGTAAAGAATTTTAATAAATTAAAAATTTGAATTTAATTTTTAAAAAAAATTCACGTAAGAAAATAATAAATAATAATAATTATAATAATAATAATAAAATCGAAAATTCTTTAATATGTGAAAAAGAAGACGCCGAATGTTTATTATTATTATTGTTTTTCTTTAAATTCTCTGAGATAAATTAAAAATTATTAGTATTATTATTATTATTCCGAAACGTACCTAAAAATCCTAATAACCTACATAAAAAAAATTTGACAGCCTGAATTTCTCTCCGTCTCTCTCTCTCTCTCATTCTTTTGTTGTTAATAAATAAAAAAAAAGAAAAAATTTTACACTCATTATTAAATTAACTACTATTCATTACAACTCTGTGTTTTTTTAAACATCTTCTCTGTATGTTCTCGTGTTACATTCATTTAATCATTCATTCATTCATTCATTCATTCGTTTGTTTGTTTGTTTGTTTACTCAAAAAAAAAAAAAACAAAAAAAAATATTGTTTGAGAAAACGCGAAAGTTTTTTGTTTTTTTCTAACGTATTTAAAAAAAAAAAAAAAAAAAAAAACGAAAACTTTTGAACAATACATAAATTATTATCATTATCATTATTATTACTATTATTATTAACTTAAATGAGATGAATTAATTGATAATTATTGTTATTTTTACGCGAAAAACCAAAAAAAAAAAAAAATTATAGTAGCGTGAGTTTATACAATAATTATTCGTAAATTACAACAAACAAACGCGAAAGTATTATTATTATCGACTTATTTCTATAAAACATGTCTGTTTTTTAAAATTTGGCGGTTTTTTTCAGAAAAAAAAGAAAGAGAGGGAGGGGGTAAAAGCAGACGACGGATTTGATTTCGACAGGAGAAAAGGTTAACGTCACGTTTAAAAACTTTCCAATAATATTTTTTTTTTTTTTTTTTTTTTTAATTACTGTAATCAATCAAAAGTTTTAGATCACGTCTATAACGTAGGCACGCGCACGTACACACGCACGCATACACACGCACGCACACACAAACACGCACGCATACGTACCATACATTTTTTTTTTTTTTTTTGATTTTTATCCGTTAGAAAAACTTTTTAATCCAGTTCTCAATTTGAAATAAATTTTAAAAAAAAACAAACGAGCAAACAAACAACCGAACGAATCGAACAAACAAAATAAACAAAAACAAATTTTCTCCGAAATTTATTTCTAGAAAAAAAAAAAGAAAAATCGTTTCGACACACAATCGGCATTAAAATATTTTCTCCATATAACCTTTCCATGGTTTTTTTTTTTTTAGCCCCCCAATATTTCGGCCAAGGACTGGTTGCATACAAATACAAACCTGATCGCCAAAGGGTTTAACTTTGGAAATTTCACTACGACAACCTGATTTTCCTCTCTTTAACAATCGATCGATCGATAAAAAAAAAGAAAAGAAAAAATTTCAACGTGTCAATAACTTAAACACATATACAAAAAAAAGGGCGAACGGTTTTTTTCCGAACGATTAAAATAAAAGAGAAAGAATGTATTAGGTATAAACGTGTGGATACACGTGTTATTTATTTTCAATTATACAAACAACACACAAACAAACAAAACACACAAACAAAAAAAAACCTGAAAAAAAATAAAAATAAAATTTCGACATTTTTTTTTTTTTTTTTTTAAAGCGACCATATAAAGTTATTTATTTTAATGACACGACAAACGAATGTTGTAAAATCGGATATTTTATGCTATTAGGAAACATTCGAGTTATTAAAAAAAAACATGTTCGATTCGAACGGATTTTAATAATAATAATAATAATAAAAAAGAAATTTTTATTTATTTTGAATTTTTAAATAAATACTTAATAAATATTTATTATGTATGCGTGAACGTTATTTTCGTTAAAAACTAAATTAAATAAAACATTAATTTCGAATATTATTATTATTATTATTATTATTATTTATTTTATTTTATTAAGTGAGAAAGAAAATTCTATTAAAAAAAAAACAGGTACGATACTCACCTCTTTCGAAGAAGAAGAAGATATCGACAAGAAAAAAAATCCGACAAAAAATTTTTAATTTTCACAAAAATTTTAAATTTAAAAAAAAGGCGCGAAAAAAATTATTTTTTTTGTTTTTATTTAACTTTTTACAATTCACATTTTATTGATAACTGATAACGCGTTTAGGGAAAACCCCCAAAAAAAGAAACGAAAAACTTTCACGTTATAATTTCAGGTACTATGTTGATTATTAAGATCGTACCTCGCGATTGTAAAACAACGTGTAACTAACTAACTAACTAACCAAACCGAAACACAAGTCGACGTGTAAATTTGTTCAAGTGGAAGACCAACGAACAACTGAAAAAAAAACATAAAAAAAATAAATATTAACAATAATAATAATGATAATGATGATGATGATGATGATAATAGTAAAAATTATTTAAGTGAAATTCACTCATTCGAAATGACGACGTGCAATTAGAATTTAAAAAAAAAAACGAGTGGGAGACGGTGAGTTTTTTTTAAACGGGGGAAGATAGGGGGGAGAGAAACGCAGTAGTGATGGGAGGGGGTGCAGAAAAAAAGCAGACGACGAAAGAAGAGGGAGGAGAAATTCTAATAATCGGACGAAATATTTTTTTTTTTTTTGAAAATTTTTCCGATTGCTAAAAATGATTTTCCCATCGCAGTTTATTTTTAAATTTTCCGCGTTTTTTCTTCCACCCCCTCCCCTCCCACCAAATTCATCACTTTTATATTCGTTTAAGCAACAATAAAAAAAAGAAAAAGGATCCGAGTGTTAAAATTTAAATATTTATACATTTGCTGCGGTTTAATTTGTTATTTTATTACAACGGAAATCGGAAATCCAAAAAAAAAAAAATTCCTGTCGATGGTTTTAACCGCATTAGTGTGCGTGCGTGTGCGTGTGATAATTTTTTTCCTTCTTTTCTCTTTCCTTTTGCGGTTATTCAAATAATAATGTCGTTTGCGCTTAAAAGAACAAAAAACTAGAGAAAGTTCAAATATATTTAGATATATATTTTTTTTCGTCGCCTTTATAATTAACTAAAAATGTAGATTTTATTTAAATTATTAAAAATAAAAGTTTTTTTTTTTCCTGTTATGTTTGTTTTGCTACAAATCATTTATGTAAATAAAAATGAAAATGTTTGTTTAGGTTTTTAAATATAATAAAAAATAAATATTACCCCCAGCAAAAAAGCAAATGAAGTCATGGCCGTAAAAAAACTTTGGGTCGAAATCGGTCGGGAAAAAAATAAGCATAATATGGAAAAGTTCGAGGTTGTTACAATAAACAGGAAGAAAATTTTTGTTTGTTAGGAAAATCAAAACGTACCTGAAACAACAACATACGCGGGAAAAATTTTATTTTTAAATATTAATTCGCGGAATGTTTTTTTTTTTTTTTACGATTGAAAAAAAAATTACGTGCAAACGACAAACATTCAACTTCTCTCTTTCACTCTTCCTTCTCCTCCTCCCTCTCTCTCTATCTTTCTCTCTCTTTTTCCAACTACTTACAAACACGTTTTGTTGTTGTTTTTCTAATACGTGCAAAATATTTGTTATTAAAATCAAATCAGTGCCATTTTACACGAATACACATATATATTTCTCAAGGTTATTATTTTTTTTTTTTCCGCCGAAAGAAAAACAACGGTCGTTATCATTATTATTATTATCATCATCATCGTAATAAATTGTGTTAAATGATGTCGGATTATTCATTCGCAACAACAAAATACAAAAGGAACAAACAAACAAACAACAACAACAACAAAAAATTAAATTAAATATTTGCCGACATAATAAATAATCGGTAGTCGATTTTTTTTTTTTTTTTCAATATCCGGTTTGTTATTCCTTTTAAATTTTTTTTTTTTTTTTTTTTTGGAGTGAAATTTATTAACGTGAATCGAATAATAGAAAAGCAGAAGATAATTCGTGTGACTCGTGTTTCACTCGATTCTTTCCATAAATTTTATTAAATTCTATTAAATTAAGGACACTTTAAATCACAAAATTATTATTTTCTCTTTAATATTAAAAAATTTTTTTTTACAATTTACACCGCCGCCATTTTTCTTTTTTTCTGTTTCATTTTAGTTTTTAGTATAAAACTAAAAATATTTTCGATCAAATCAACAAAACCTGAAACCTAAAACCTTAACATTTTTTAAATAATTTTTTTCCATGAGAAAAAACTACAATCATCTCGTTTCGTGGGTTTACAAATGTGATTAATTATCAAAATAAACAAATAATAATAATAAATATCTGTTTGTTTGTTTGTTTCTTCACTACAAATCCTATCATTATTATTATTATAATCATCACGCCGCCGCCGCCAAAAAAAAAAAAGGAAAATTATAAATAAAGTTGATTGTTTTTATTCCTTTCGATTTTTTTTTTTTTAGAAAAACAAAAAAAAAAGTTTTCCTAAAAGAAAATTTTTTATTCGTTTCATAAATAAGATAAGAAAAAACGATGATTTTGTTTGTTTGTGTTGTTTGTTTTCATCAGATTATCATAAATAAAATAGTGAAAGCGAAATATTTAGGGTAAACAAATATGTTACAAACATTCATCAGACTCCAGTTTATGCAACCGTTTTTTTTTTAAATTGTAAAATTCTATTTAAGAAAAAAAAGTTAATTAATTTTTTTTTGTGTGTGTGTGTGTTTAATTAAAGAAAGTTTGCAACATTATAAAAATAAAAAAATGAATAATAATAATAATAATAATAATAATAATAATAATAATAATAATAATACATTTTTTTATCACGAAAGTTGTAAATAAGATTGTTATTTAGATACTTTTTAGAAAAAAAAAATCTTAGATGTAAGTCATTTCACTTTTTCTAAAACACCATCTGGTTTTGTTAAAAATTTCTATCGTCACCTTCGTGATAATTATTATTATTATTATTATTATTATTATTATTATTATTATTATACACGGTTTCTATCAAAAAACAACAACAACAACAACAAGACAAACGACAACAAAAAAAAAATAAACAAACTACAAATAATTGACAAAACATTTTGTTTTATAATTAATTCGTTTTAAATTTAAAACATTTGCTATGATAATTTATTTATTATTATTATTATTATTATTATTATTCAAGTGTCACTAGAAATTAATTAAAAAGTGTTAATGAGAGAAAAAATTACGAGAGATAGAGAGAGAGAGAGAGAGAAAGAGAGAGAGAGAGAAAGAGAGAGGGTCATTGCCTGATGAAATAATAATGATAAAAAAAAATTAAAATATGAAAAACACTTTCTAAATTTTATTAATAATAAAGAGTGTAACGAAGATGAAAGTTTTTTTTTTTTTTTTTTTTTTCTTAGTGACACGATATTTACGTGCCACGATACGAAATTAAAATTGACGTCATTTAATTACGTAATAAATCAATCGTTTTATATAAAAATTAACTTACGTACGAGCCTTAAAATTATAATGAATAAAAAATTTTTCCAGCCATTTTATTATTACCGTCACGCCGTGATTGTTGTTGTTGTTTGTATAATTACAACGGATAAAAACAAACAAACAAACAAAAAAAAGTAATGACAACCGTTTGTTTGATTTTTTTTCTTTAAAAAAAAAAAAAAAAAAACATGACGGTGGTAAAACGATGAATGAAAAAAAATGTAAAAAAATTACAGGATAACCATAATCGAGGTTGACGCCCCCCCGATCATCGTGTCGTACATAAATAATGGGGCGAACAATTAAAACGAACGCCAACCAACCATTCAACCGAAAAATTTTATTTACGGCCCTAAAAAAAAAAATTACGTAATACAAAACACAAACAACTCATTTAAAAACTTTTACATGGAAATATGTCGAACGTTGACCTTTACGTTAATTTAAATAAAAACGACCGTTACGAACGTTTTAATTACCCAAAAAACAAAAACAAAAAACAAAAAAAGCAAAAGCAATTCGTACTCGTCGAAACCGTGTTTTGTCTTTTAAAATTATCATCATCATCATCATTATTATTACTAATTAATTACGTATTAACATCCGCGTTCGAACGTTTCAACTAAATAAAAATTTTAATAAAAATCTCACGTTCGGTTTTTTTTTTTTTATATCGGTTAAGTTGATTAAACAAAAAAAAAAATTTTTTTTTCCAAGCGTTTGATTTAAGTAATAAATTATTATTATTCTCGATAATAATAATAATAATAATAATAATAATAATAATAAATTCACAATAGTTTTTACAACAACAACAACAATAAAAAATTATGTCATTATTATTATTATTATTATTATTTCTTACGTGCTGCGAGTGAAATTCGTCGGTGATTTTTTTTTTTTTTTTTCAAAAATTCAATCTTCTTAATCCGTCCTTGATAAATGATTTCTCGTATTGTTATTATTATGATCATTATCATTATTATCATCGTTACGACGACGAACATTCGAAAAAAAAAAATATTAATTCGAACGTGTAAGCGTTCGAATGATTACATCGTAATTTAAAAAAAAATTATACGTACGAATGGAATCCATTTTGATAAATTTTTTTTTTTTTTTTTTAAAGGTTGGTAGGTGTGTCGGAGGATACGACTGCCCTTTAAACGAAAGTTTTCCTTAATTAATTTTTACAAGGGAAACGAATAAAAATTTTCTAAGAACATTTTTTTTTTTCGGTTATTTACGAATGAATGATGATGATGATGACGGAAAATTTTAAACCGGAAAAGTTTTTTCAAAGGTTTAATTCCTTTGATTTTTTTCTTTTTTATCGATTCGTAATAAAAAAAAAAAAAGGAAAAATTTTTTTTAGGGGATGTCAATCAATCACACCCGAAAAATGCCCCACCTCACTAATTCTTATTAATTTATCAATTGATTTATCATATCGATCGGGTAGGTACTTCCCCTCCGTATTCGTTAGAATAAAATTTAAATTTATGATTCAGTTGTTATTTCGCAAAAAAAAAAAAAAAAAAAAGAAAATTACCGTACGTTTTTTTTGTTTTTCTACTGACACGTTTTTTTTTCGTCACAACAATTGTTGCTGCCATCATGTTTTTTTTTACAATTTATCGATCGACACCTTCGCAATCCGAATAAAAAAAAAAATTAACAATAATTTTATTATTATTATTATTTACCTTAAGCAATGAAACTAATCGTGATGTTAATTTTCAGGTTGGCCAATCTCCTCCTTAAAAAAAAAAAAAAAAAACTTTCTTATTTACACTTTTAAATTATACCTAATATAAATTACTTGTTAAGAAAAAGATTTACATCAATCTTTTTTTTTTTTTTTAAAACATAATTTGTTTTTGTTACCATCGAAATAATAATAATAATAGTAATAATAATAATAATTTAATGGAAACAAACAAAAAAAAATTTACGTAAGAATTTTAAAACGAATTTTAACAACATTTATTCAAACCGCAAAATTTTAAACGATTATTACGAGTTTAAAAAAAATTTTTTTTTCTTTCGTTTTTCGTTTTTAAAAAATTTGCGCGCGACCTTTAAAAAAAGCAAAAAAAAATTATAAAAGAAAGTTTAAAAAAATTACTCGTAGCAAAAAATAATAAAAAAAAAAAAAACCGCAAATAGAAAGGATTGCCCTTGGTTCCATAATAAAAGAAAAAATTTTTTTCGTCGTATTAACAAATAAATTTTTTTCTCTCTTTTTATTCGTAGAATAATTGTAATAATAATAATAATAATAATTAAATGTTTTCGTATGTTCGTTATAATAACCACCCACATACGACGTGTGTCAAAAAAAAATGAAAACAATCGTGTTTTTTGGTACGATAAGAAATCATGTTTTTTTGTTATACATAAACTCGATCATGTTTTTCTTAGAAAAAAAATGGCACGTCTTTAAATCGATTACGAAACGTTTTGCAATCAAATGATTTGAAAATGTGCAAAATTTATTTGTTTGTTAACGCCTTCACAATTATTACGTAATGGCAACAACAACTACAAAAACAACAACAAAAACCAAAAAACTTATAAATCACCGAAAAACATTCTTCATTATCAATACAAACTCCCCCACCGAAACAAAACAAAAATCATTCACGAGTACCTACACGAATTAAAGCAGTGAAGCAGACGACACAAAAAAAATTCCATCATTTCCGGATTTATAATTTCGATCTATCGATCTATCGATTCGTCGTTTCAAAAAGGAAACGAATTTTTAAAAATGTCCGAAAAATTTTAATTTCCGTTATTTATTCAAATAAAAATTTTTTTTTTTTTAATTTCAATTAATTAAATGTTAATTAAAAAATGTCCGCCATGATGTGTAACGTTCATCATTATCATCATCGTTCTCTTAGTTAAAAAAAAAAACCGTTTCATTATTATTATTATTACTTAGACTTCTTTTTTACTTCCACTTCCGCTGTTGTAGTAATTAATTAAGTTTTTAATGTTTTATTTAAATTATTAATTAAGACATTTGTTATTGCGTAATTTGTTTAATTCATATTATTATCATTATTATATTAAAAAAAAAAAAAACTTAAACTTCCGTTTCCTGTAAGTTTCTGTCGTTTGTGTAAAAAAAAAAACCGAGAGAAAAAATTTTTTTTGTTTTAATGATTGAATTTAAATGTTTCATCCTTGATCCGATTCGTTAATAAAATTTTTTTTGCTGTCGGTCATCGTCGTCGTCGTCGTCGTCGTCGTCGTTCGATCAATCGATCGATCGATCGAAGGAGAAATGATTGATTGATAATGATAATGAAAAATGATTCAAGGACCGAATTTTTCATTTTTTTTCCAGTTCGCGTTAAATAACTATGACGTTAAATATGGCGAATTTCAATCAAAAAAAATTTTTTTTTTTTCTAAATATATGATTGATAATTAACGAGAAATGAAAAATTTTAACTTGTTTTATTATTATTATTATTATTATCATTATTAAATTTTCAATCAAATTTATATTATTAATAATAAAAAAGTTTTTTGACCTTATTCCGGGGTCAAACTTCCAGGTAAATAAAATAAATCAAACGAGTTGTTATTATTATTATTATTAATAATAAGGAAATTTTTTTTTTATATCAAAAAAAACGAATCAAACGATGATGATGATGATGATGATGATGATGATGATGATGATGATGATAAATAGAAAAGTGTCGTCATGATTTTTTCATACGAAAATGAAATTTTTGTTTCAAATGGTAAAAGTTTAAAAAGAAAGAAAGAAGAAGAAAAGCAGAAGAAAAAAAAATTTACACGTCACTTTTTTTTTTTTTTCCTCGAAAATTATTTATTGAAATTTATGGGAAACCAATTTTGCCAACATAACGAAACCATTAAAAAGGACAATTTAATGCTCAGTCGATTATAATAAATTAAGAGTTAAAAGGTTGTCGTAGTCGCGGTTGTTGTTGTTGTTGTTTTTTGCGCTTTGTAAACGAATATTTTTTGTCTGTCGCGTATTATTATTATTATTAATTATTATATCGTTTGTTGTTGTTGTTCTTGTGGTTGTTAATAATTTTTTTTTATTATTATTATCGCACGCACCACCGATGAATATCGTTTTTACAATTTTTTTTATTTTTTTTTATTTTTTCATCGGAGTTTATGGAAACGAATTTTTTAAAAAATTATTAAATCGTGGAAAAAATTACGATTACGATGATAATGATGATGGTGGTAAATTTTCTTTTTAAAATTTAATTAAGGGTTGTTTAAACAAATAATAATAATAATAATAATAATAATAATAATAATAATAATGACGACGTATTTAGTGTCGAAAATTTTTTTTTTTTGTTTTTATTTGGGATTTTTAAGAACTTAAATATAAAATGTATAAAAATTTTCAGGAGGGGAGGGGTGGAGGGGAAATATTTGAACGTGTCAACGGCACTTAAATGATAATGATAATAATAAATTTTGGTTGATTTTTTGACTGCACCGCAAAAAAAAGAAAAAAATTAATAAATAATTCATTTTTTTTAATGTTACGTAGGAAATGCATGCGAAACGGTCAGACTCATGCCAAGGATAGCAATGGCTGTCGTCGGGGGATCCCCAGTTAAAATCGACGTATCGGCCCCATATATCGTAGCAATTGGTGAAAGAACAAACAGAGATGTTTCTTGGTTTTGTGGAGGATCTTTACTATCGACAAACGACATTTTAACAGCTGCACACTGTTTAATTAGCCGGTTTGTTAATTTTTTTTTTTTTAATTACTTCGAAAATGATTTATAATTATTATTATTACTATTTAAAATTTTTTAGAAATGCTTCGATTGTACGACTCGGATCATTTTCGACGAAAGAAAGAAAATTGGAAAACGATTACGAAATATCGGAAGTTATAATA
>NW_002987066.1:16793-18474 GCF_000006295.1 Pediculus humanus corporis | reverse complement strand
AACGACATAGCAATAATTAAATTAAAAAATAAAGTAACATTTTCGAAACATATAAAACCCGTGTGCATGCCAGCAGACGACGAAACTAATTACGAAGGAAATCATGCGAAAGTCATCGGATGGGGAGCCAGAGAATTTGGTAAAATAACGAACCTTTTTCTATGTGACGCAACGTAAATTTTGTAATTTAATTAAAATTTTCGTTTTTTTATTGGGAAAACTTTTCTCCCTACTCCTCCCCTCCCCTCCCTCCACTGTCCCGAATATTCGTAATTTGTTTTTTTTTTGTTGGCAACAGGAGGTGAAGGCACTACCAAATTGAGACAAGTCGAAGTTGAAATTTTTTCAAATGTTAATTGTGAAAAAGCCTATAGTAACAGCACGATCGGACCGAAAACATTTCCTAAAGGTATAGCAAAACAACAACTTTGCGCCGGAAGTACAAAAGGAGGAAAAGATGCTTGTCAGGTACTACAATTAACATAAATCACATTAAATTTTTTTTTGACATCTCCCCCCACCCCCGCTCCCCGCAATTTCGCAATTTGTAACGCCGCGTGACACACGCCGAAAATTTTTTTCTCTAATTGAATTTTTTTTTTTTTTTAATGAGCGTTACGTCAGACTGATTACTTATTGTAATAATAATAATAATAAACGTGGAAAATTTTAATGATTTATTAATGAAAAAAAATTTTTTGGGGAGCTTAAAATTTTTTTTTCTTATCATTTTAGGGTGATTCAGGTGGTCCTTTGGTTTTAAAAGACGAATTTGGAATAATAAGACAAATAGGAATCGTTTCGACCGGTGCCGGATGTGGATTTAAAATGTATCCCGGAGTTTACACCCGTGTTTCCAGTTATCACAAATGGATCGACGAACAGATAAAAAAAACTCATCCCCCGCCATCGCTCCCACCACCACCCCCACAAGATCAAATACATTTCGAAACAGTTCAAACAAATATTTAAAAAATTTTTTTTTCTTTCTTTCTTTTTCTACCTCCAAACTTTAAATAATCGACTAACTTTTTCCCCGCTCCCCCTACCATCCCTTCCCCCCGTTAAAACCTATTAAAGTAACTAACACATTATCATTATTATTATTATTGGTAAAATATTTGTTATTAGTTAAGCAAAATAAAATTAATAAAAAAAAAATTTGTTTTTTTTTTTTTTTAAATTCCGAACAACTTTTTAAATAAAAAAAAAGGGTAAAATGGTTGTTTGTTTGTTTTTTTTGTAAGGGTATAGATAGTACAAGGATAACGTGTCGGTGGTAAAAAAAAAACCGGATTGTTAACAATTTCCCACGGAACAATTCCAGACCGTTCCAGTTTAATGAAAAAACACCAAAAGGAAAACGAAAAAAAAAAAAAAAGTTAATTATCACATAAGAGTAAGCAAAAAAAAAAAAAGGAAAAAGTTTTCTTTGAAAAGGCCAAAATACCAAAAACCTTGATGTAACAAATCGTGTAGAAAAAATAACAACAACAAACACTTCCACGTTTAAGGTCAAAGAAAGTTTTTTTTTTTTGTTCCATTCAATACAACAAACAATACGACAAACACACATTAACAATACAAACTTCCTTAATTAATAACCGATAAATGAATGATATGAAATGTTGTTTGTATAAACTTTTAAAAAAAAAATTTTTTTTTTTTCTTTTCAACGTTT
>NW_002987066.1:12447-15618 GCF_000006295.1 Pediculus humanus corporis | reverse complement strand
ATAATAATAATAATAATTTTAATGTTTTATTCGTTCGGCATTTAAAACAAACAAAAAAAAAAAAAAATTCATTAAATTCAATTTTAAAAACTCGACTCAAACAATCGTTAAAAAACGTTTTTTTTTTTTTTTTTTTGTAATGTTAATGAGATACGAACAACGAGAAAGGAAGAATTAAAAAAAAAAAAAAAAGAAAAAACATTTTTACAAATGTTTTAAAAACGTATAGAAAAAAATTATTATTATTATTATCATAAAAATATTTAAAAAATTGAAGTGATTTTTATATAACGTACAAAAAAAAAAAAAAAAAAACATTTATTTTTATTAATTTTTTTCACCTAAATTATTCGAATTAAATGCCTCCTCCCCTTCCTTCCCCTCCCCTTCCTTCCCCTCCCCTTTCCGCCCCGCCTCTTCTCGTATTTATTGCGATAGTATTATTATTATTATTATTATTGTTTTCTTTTCACCCGCAAGCTTTATAGTAAAAAAAAAAAAAAAAAAAAAATTGTATCAATCATGTACCTTAAATATATATGGGAATAAATCCCCCTCCAGGGTAAAAAAACGGGTACGTGTTAATTAATTAAATTTAAATTTCGGTCATTTTATTTTTCGACACCTAAAATAAAAAGTTGTCGAAAAAAAACTAATAATATTTAGAACCGACAAAACCTCCAAGGTATGTGAGAGAGCAGGTACTAGTACCCTAGTAATAGTAGTTGGGGGGGAGGAGGGTGTACGACTCAGGTACGGTTGGTTTTATTCGTAAAAATCTATTTAGTGAAAGTTTTTTTTCTCTAATTTTTATTCTAAAACTTTTCCCACGACATTATACGTTATACTTATAAATATAAATTTATTGTAATTTACGCCCGCCCAATTTTTTTCATAGAGTAAATAATAATAAATCGAAGAACCCCGTTTTTTTTTTTTTTTTTTTTTTTTTTATACGTTATTTTATGTTAATCGACCCTATTTTATTTAAAAATAAATAAATAAAATTATTAATGTTAATAATAATAAATATTCACGCGACAAAATCGTTTATTTTAAAATATATATATATATTACTTTTTAAATACATTTTAACGGAATCGAAATGGGGGGGAAAAAAAAAAAACTTTTTTTACTGTTATTATTTATAAATTAAATCCAATAAACGACTTTGGCATTTTATTATTATTATTATTATTATTATTATTATTATTATTAAACAACATCAGCAACGACAAATAAATTCATATTAAAATTTTTTTTATATTTATTTTAAATAATGTTAAAATAACGAGTAGGCATCAATAACAGCCTTTTAAAAAATAAATATTTCCAATAATAAAAAAAGCAGAAGAAAAAATAAAAAACTTTTTATCGATTTTAACTTAACGACCGTTTAATTTTATTATTATTATTATTATTATTTATTTTATTAAAAGTTATGTACGTACAAGAAAAAAGTAACGCGTCGACCCAGATTATTAAAATTTTTTTTGTTTAAAAAATAAATTTAGAAAAAAAAATTCCGTCACGTTGCAAATAAAATAATAATAATAATAATAATAATCGTTGTTATTAAAAATTAATAATGTTGCTGTTGTTGTTTATTTTTTTTTTTTTTTTTTTGAAAATTTTAATTTGCATTTACCTCTTATCCTTTATTAACTCGTTACGGCAAAAATAATAAATCCAGGTTCGAAATTAAACAAGAATGAAATCCAGGCGTTCGTTCGGGTCGATTATTATTGATCTTTTATCGATTGCTCACAACGATTTCGCCAAATAAAACGGATCGATGAGTTGGATTTATGAGCAAACCGATTTCCAATATGTTTCCTTTTTGCGTGAGCATGAATTTCCTATGTGGATGCAAAAAAAGAGAACAAAAAAAAAAATTCAATAACGATGATGATGATGATGATGATTCGAGGTTTTTTTCACCTCCTTCCTCAAATCTCACCTTATGACCCATCCAGCTTCCGAGGATTCAACTTCTCCGTGTCTCAATTCGATTTTAGTCAAACTTCCTTCTTTCGTTTGTACGACTATGTAAACGATGGGATAAAGTTCGACGTCTTTTAATAATTTTTCATAATCGGATTTCATAACGGTTTTGACAAACCATTCGTCGTTGTTCACGTCTAAATCGCAATCGAATAACGTGACGTGTCTCATTCCCTCCTGTTGTGCAAAAAACAAAATAATAATAATAATATTAATATTTTTATTAATTCTCCAAACAACTGAATGTGATTCTCCGCCATTGCGAAAACAAATTCCACGTGATCTGTTACGCGATTATAAACAAAGAGAAAAAAAAAGAAGAAAAAAGAAGGAAGAAGAAGGAAAAACATTTCGCGGAATTAAGAAAAAATTCTTTTATTTTTTAATTCTTTTATCATTCTCGTTTTATTAAAAATCCTATTTTCTATTTTCCTTCTTTTCTTTCTTTTCTTTTTTTTAATCTTAATTTTTATTTATTTTCGATTTTTATTATCATCGTCGTTGTCTGAAACGAAAATTATTATTATTAATTTTTTCTTTTTTCTTTTTTTTTTTTTTTGTTTAAAGTCATTTGGTAAAAGGTTAACAACCGAAATTTTCTCAATGTTAATTAACAAAATAAATTTGAAAAGAAAGAAAAATATTTTGAATGCCAATTGATAAACGTTATCATTCGACTAAATTAGTCTGAGGGAAAAAAAAAAACGATTAAGAAAATTTTTCGACTCTTCGAATTGAAAACAAAAAAAAAACATCAAATTGAATTTTTTTCTTTTTCCCCCCCAAAAAAAATAAATTAAATAAAAAACAATCATCGACTAAATAAATTTATATCAAATAAATAAATAAATAAATAAAAATGTTTAAAATAATTCACGTTTGAGTTGGAAAGAAAAAAAAAAAAAAAAACCGCTTGAAAAATCACGTTTTATTGTCTTTTTTCAACCGATTTTCCAACCTCTTTTTTTCCTCTCTTTTCCTCTCATTTTCTCTCATTTTCCGTTCTTCCTGTTGTTGAAAATCTTTTGTGTTACGAATTCCCACAAAAATTTTCAACAAAAAAAAAAAAAAGTTTTTGTCCTATTGTTTTCTCATCATGTTTACATCATGTTCAGGTTTAACTATTTTACTTATTTTTTTTTTTTTTTACAATAAAAGACAATTTTA
>NW_002987066.1:6158-12132 GCF_000006295.1 Pediculus humanus corporis | reverse complement strand
ATAAGACGAAATTTCGAACGAATAAAAAAAATTTTTTTTTTTTTTTATCCACCTGTTGTAGGTAGCGAGAGAGAAGGATGGGGGATTCTGTCTTTTCATATAATTTCATCTCTCTGCGGGATTATTTTATCTAAAAGAATTTTTCTTTAATAAAAAAAAAAAAAAAAAAAAAAAAAAAAGAAGAAGAAGAAAAAGGAAGAAAATTAATGACGATCATAACTTTTTCATTATCATCGTTTTCTTATTTTCGATTTTCTCTATTTTTTGGGGCAAGGAAAAAATTTTTTTCATTTTCATTTTCATTTTATTTTTTAACTACGAATTCACGTTTTTTTTTTTTTTTTTTTGTATTAAAATGGAAATAATAAGAACGAAGCGAACGAATCTCCATTTTTTTTTCTTTCCTCCATGCATTCGTTATAAAAAAAAAAAAAAAACTCGGATGATTTTATTTTTAACGTAACTAAATAAAATTTATGGGGAGAAAGTAATAATAATAATAATAATAATAATCTGCGAAAAAAAAAATAAAAAATAACTTACGTCGAAAGATGGATTTATTTTAATGCATCCTCCACCGTTAAAAGCATCCTCGAACGTATATTCAACAAGGGGTTCTTTCATTTTCTTATAATGTCCTTCTAATTGCGAAACGTGAAACAATAATTTTTCGGATTTTTTCTTTTCCATTTCCGGACTCTTATCGGTTTTCTCGTTTAACGTGTACACGTACTGATTTATCGTCGATATGACATCTTTGAATGCGTTTAAATTCGTTTTCGTTATACATTTTAAATAGGAGTATTGATAACTTTGTTTCGACATGTTCAACCATGGACCATCTTTCACAACCACTCCTTGTTTATAATATTTCAAACCGCATCCCCTGTTAAAATTACATTTGAATGGAAATTCTTTCGTTCCGTGAGTGTTCAAATAAGGGAAAACGCAAGACCAAAATATTTCATCGTTGACGAGAAAATTTCCCGGTATTTTTTCGTGAGTCCATCCAAATGCAAATATGGCGGATGAAAGATTTTTTTCTCTCACAACCTTTAATGCTTCTCTCGTGTTGAAACCTCCGCCGCCGTACATGTTACGACCGAAAACGTCGATTCCCACGTAAACATCGTGAATTCTCTCTGCGGCCATTTTTCTACAATGATATAAATTATCTATTTTCCAAGAATAATTTATAAATATCCCGTCGGTTATGTCGAAAAACGGCCTGTTTGTGTAATTTAATTCGTTCTGCCATTTTAATTCGCCGTAAACTGTTAAACTGTCGTACCAAATGACATATGTTTTAAATTTTTTGTACTTTAACAATTGTTTCTTAAGTGATTTTATGAAAATCATTAGTCTCGGCATTAAATCGACCGAAAGAGGATTTTCAATGTTTAATAAATATCCATCAAATTTATGAGCATCTGCAATGAGTGCAAGAGCTTCTGCAAACCATTGTGCTTTTATTTCTGAATCTAATATTTCATTCCATATGGATTGACCATTTTTGGGTTCAGTAATAAGAGTACCTGCAAAAAATATGAATAAGAATAAATTAATTATAATTAATTTTAATTAAAAATTAAATTTTGAATGTGTTTTAATTATAAATATAAAAATTATTCTCGTATCGATACAACAACATGAACAAAAAACGAAAAGGTATCAGCGATTAAATATAAAATGATTGAAATAAAAAATCGAGTAGATTGAATGAAAAATTTTTAAAAAAGTATAATGATAATTTACAACAACATATTAAATGCACTTACTAAAAATACTTTTTGATTTTTCTGCAAACATCTTTTTTTTGTTTTAATTTAACTTTATTTCTAGATAGTTAAACTTTTTAATCAAAAGTTCGAAAATAAGTTACAGAATAAATCAGGGTCTTAGATAATATTTGAAATAAATCTACTCGAGAAAAAAAAAGATTCATGCATTCACATATTGTATTTCGATACAAAAAAAATTTTGAATCGATTGAAAATTATAAATACCTAATATAGGTACTCCATGTTTATGAGCAGCATTTGTCCAAACAGGAGGAGGAACTGTCACAAAATGGTGACTGAAATACACAAAAATATCAACACAAGACCAGTTGAAGAAATTATATGCATCATGCTTGTCGCTTCCTTCTAAAAACCTTAACAATGAAATATAATGTTAGAGTAATTAACCACTTACTTCTATGAATTTATACAAATGAATTATCTAATAAAAAAATTAAAATTATAATATACCTGTCTTCTAAGTAACCACCTCTGTAATCATGGCAAAAAAGATTTTTTGGTACACTTTTCCTATCTAACCTGGGCTTTGGAAACCAACCATCATCCTCAAATTCATCATCCTGATGACCGTAGTAACAAAAATCAGTTGCAGGTAAAATTTCTGTAACATTTTCCATCCACGAAAACCTTTTCCCATTTTTTAAATGAGCACAAAGAGCGACAACCTCCGTCAAAGTTTTGTAAGGCGAAAATTCTTGTGGGCATTCGTCATTCGCACTAAGTGAGGTTAGATCGAAATTAAATGGACATTGACTAATAAAATTTGTCATCGCGGCAAAAACTACTTACGCTTGAATAACGTTTTAAATGTGACTGCTTTTATATTTTAATAGTTTGCGGATGCAGGCTTTTTTTTATCTGAAGCAAACGACTAAAATATATTTCTATGTTCACATTGATATGACTTATCGGTTTTGTTGCAAAACCGATTATCACTGCAGCCAACAATTTAAACCGAAAGGAAAATGTTTTGCGGCTACAAAACAAAAAAACAAAAAAAACAATTATGAAATTTAGAAAAAAATTGACCTTTGACCTCTTTTTAAAAAAAAGAACAAACAATTAATATAATAAATAACGTTACCTCTTTCACAAGCTATGTCGAAATAACTTCGCTCGCATTTTATTATAAACGAACAAATCTCGTGGAATTAGTAACGAATTTCCGTTAATTTAAATTTCGCGGGGTTTTTGTTATTTGAAACGTTTCTTTTATCGTTTATTTTTTTTTTTTTTATACGCGCGACGCTTATATTAATAACAATCGTTATAAAACGAAAAATTATTTAAATTATCATTAAAAAAATGTTTTGATAAAATAATTTTTAATAAAAAGCTTTAAGATTAAAAAAAAAAAAAAGGGTGTGTCAAAACCCTTTGGTATGAATACAATTAAAAATAGGCTTGGATTTGTCACATTTTAAATAATAAGTTATATACTCCGATAACACTTCAAAAAGAAATTTTATATTTAAATAAAAAAAAAAGCAAACCCCCCTTCCCCCCCTTCATCCCATCCTCTCAAATGGTTTTTGTCATTTCATCTTAAACCAAAAAAATAATTTTCAATTGTTATATTCATTCAAAACACTTAAAACAATTAAATTTTTTTATAGTCTTTAATATCCAGCCATTTAATTTATTATTTATTTTATTTTTAAATGTGTTTTAATAATAATAATAATACCCAAAATAAAAATATTTCAAAGAAAGGAAATTTTTGAATTAATATAAAACAAAAAAAAAAAAAAACGATTTTTATTTAATAATTACCAAATTTTTATTTGGAAGACATTAAAACAATAAATTTAAAATTACCCAAAAAAATATTTTTTTTTATACCTTCTTACATTATTCATTATTATTATTATTATTATTATTTTGTACCTATGAAATACATTTTTTTATTTCCTGCAATTTATTATTGTTTACATCTACATTATTATTATTATTATCATCATCATAATTAATTATTATTTATATATATATATATATATATATATAGTTTGGTCCAAGAAGTTTAAATAATTATTTGTAATGTGTTTATTTATACATATATAAATGCATGTCAAGTGAAACAAAAAAAAATTTGGCAAAAGTTTTACGAAAATCATATTCAAAAAGTAATTAAAAAAACAAAATAATAATGAATTTCCTTTTTGAAATTTTTCTACAGAATTTATTATTATTATTTCCCCCCCCCCTCTTCCATTGAGAATTTTAACACAAAAATAAAAATTTATATACCTGGCCGAAAAAAAAAATTTTTTTATTCATTTATTTTCTTTCAAAAGATTGTCAAATTTTAAAATAAAAAATAAAAATGCACGCACGCGCACACACACACCGCGAAAATCAATCAATAAATCGATTGCCTCAATTCGTTAATAATAATAATATTAATAAAAGAAAAAAAATTAAATTAAATTATTTTATTAAAAAAAAACAAAATATTTTTGTGCGATCATGCTACAAAGGTAAAAACTTTTTCGGCTCAGGTATTAGTTTTTTTTATAAAACAATAATAATAATAATAATAATAATAATAATAATAAATTATCTTTTCGTAGAAAAAAGAAAAAAATTGGTAAAGGAATCACGTGTTTAAATCTCGAGGATTCACGACTTTTTAAAAATAATAATAATAAATAAATAAATTAATTTTTTTGTAAATGTTACAAAAAAAAATAAAAACAATCGAATTTTGCAAAACACATTATTATTTATTTATTTATTTCTTATCACTTATCGATTGTTTTTATTTCTCTCATCAAAAGGTAATAAATAATAATAATAATAATAATAAATAATGAATTTAAATTTTTAATTTACGACGAATTTTTTTTTTTTTTTTTTTTTTGATTTGTGGACCAAATTTATAAAATTTTGGCATCCGTCATCATTTATTTCGTCAATTAATTTTTTTACTTATTATTATTATTATTATTATTATTATTATTAATCACAAAAGTTTTTTTTTTGTTTACATTAAATATCTCATCATATCATTTACCTTTTAATATATTAAATATTATTATTATTTTTTTATTTTATTTATTTATTTCATCGCTTCCAAAAAAAAAAAAATTATTATTATTATTATTATTGTTATATATATGTATATATTATTATTATCATTATTTGAAAAATGTATTTACCTGAAAAAAGAAAAAAAATAATAAAAAGATTTGTATTAAAATAATAATAATAATAATAATAATAATAATAAAGTAAAAAATTTATTTGATTTTTTTTTTTCGTTTTCGTGAAAGGAAAAAATTTTTAACGGAAAATGCGGAATAATTTTAAGTAATTATTTAATTGCAATTTAAATATTATTATTATTATTATTATTATTATTATTATTATTATTATTATTATTAATACGATTAATATTAATTTTAATTATATAATTAAAAAATTTTTTTATCGCAGTCGGCAAATTAAAAAGTAAATAAAAAAAAAAAAAAGTTTCTTTCGAGTGCTCAACCGGAAGTAAAAGTATCCTTTTTTTTTCCTTTTTTTTTTTTTTTTTAAAAAGCTCAATCCATTTTAAAAAGAAGGAAACTTTTTTATCCTTTTATAAAATGTTATCGATAATTGACACACAAGAGTTTATTTTAAAAAGGAAAAAAAAAAAAAGGAAAGAAAAGAAAATTTTTTTTTTTTCATTAATCGAAAAAGCGCGCCACGTTCGATTTCAGAGGGACACACACGTCAAGAAAAAAGTTTTATTTTTTTTTGTGGGGGGTGGGACGTCATTTTTATTTTTCTTTGTGACTTTAAATTTAAAAAAAAAAAAATTTTCCTTTTTTTTTTTTTTTCATTTTTCTCTTTTTCCTTTTTCTTCATCTTTTAGGTTCTCTTTTTTTAAAAAAAAAAAAAAAATTTTTACTCGAGTATATTTTTTGACGTGTGACAACTTCAGGTTTCGAAAGGTTAAATTAATTAACTTTTTTTTTTAAAAAAAATTTTCGTTGTATTTAATTATTATTCGATCCTTTAAAAAAAAAATTATTAACTCCTCCTTTTCCTTTTTTTTTTAGTTTTTCATAATGTTTTATTTTCTTTTCTTCTTCTTCTTCCTCTTTTTTTTTCCTTTCTTTTCTTCTAAATTTAAAAAATATGGTATTTTTTTTTTTGAAGGGAGTAAAAAATACACTCGAGGGAAA
>NW_002987066.1:3495-6016 GCF_000006295.1 Pediculus humanus corporis | reverse complement strand
TTTTTTTTTTTATTGCAAACCAATTTTCCGATTCTATGTTTTTTTTTTTTTTTTAGAAAAACAAAAGACGTGGTTTTAGAATTAGTTAAAATTTAGATTTTTTATTTTATATGCATTTGTACCGGAAGGCAGCTCAATTTTTTTATATTATAAAATAAAAAAATTTAATTTTCTATTTAAAAATCGAAACCGTTATTCTGATAACGTGTTACCTCTCCACCGCCACTCCACCTCCCCTCTTTTTTATTATCATTATTATTATTACAAATTATCAATCAAATAAAATTTTTTACCGTTAAAATAAATTAAATTCGTTAAGTTAAAAATAATTTCATCAAATCTGGCGTTTAATTCATTTATTAAAACTTCAAAAAAAAAAAAAAAAAAAAAGAAAATTTGTGAAAAACAAAAAATTTCACACGCCTCATTCCCCTCCCCTCCCTTCCCCCGTTAAAAAAATTAAAGGGGATTATATTACATTTGTAAATCGAAAGGAAATTAATTCGTAATTAATTTTTGTGAAAATTATTAAAAAAAAAAGTTTTAATAATTTAAAATTTGTCAACGAAAAAAAAACTCAAATGAAAATTGCATATTTTCCGACGCCGCCATTTTCTTTTTTTTTCTATCTCTTTCTAATATTTTTTTTTCTTTTTTCTTTTTGCCAAATTTCATTTTGAAAAGTAATTCCTTTTACAACAACTTTATTGCTTTCTTCGAAACATTCACCCGAACGTTTCCCTTTTTAGCTATCATACCAAAAAAAAATTTTCCTTTTTTTTTATATTTTTATTTTTTAAAATTATTCTAAAGGGTCGAATTATATGAATTTTAAATATTTGTTTTTGTTTTAAAGCAGACGACGACGACGACGAAAACAATCATTTCGCAAAAAAAAAAAATTTTCGAGGTAAAATTATGTAATTTGAATTTAACTTTTGCATGCGTGAAATGAAAGTTTGGCAAAAATAAAAAACTTTTTTTCTTCTTCTTTTCCTCCCTAAATCAAAAAGGTAAAAAAAGGAAAAAGATGGATAACCTTTCGTAAATTACGTCAATTATATATTGTTTGTTAAAAAAAAAAATTTTTCTCAACCCGAAAGTAAAAAAAAAAAAAAAAAACTTTTTAATTTCATCCCAAAATTTTACATAAAAATTAAATTTTCTCATTTTTATAAATCTCTTCTACCAGCTTGTTCGACTAATTTTTTTTTTTTTTTTTTTTTAACGAACTAATTTCATTCAATAGATTTAAAAAAGTATAAAAAAAGTTTTCATCATAACTTTCCTATCATAACTTTTTTATTTTTAAATGAGAAATTTTCCGATTTTTCCCTAAAATTTTCCTTTTTTTTCATACGACGTAATTCCAATTTCGAACATTATTAATTCATCTTTTTTTTTTTTTAATACATACATACATATATAAAATAAAAATTTTATGAAAATCCTCTTCCTTTCCTCCCTCTTGTCTCCCCTTCCCCAAAAAAAAATCCTAAACCTTTTTTTCTTCGAAAAAAAAATTTTTTTCAACACCTTAAAAAAAATTATTTCACGGTTTTATTAGAGAAAAACATGAAAAAAAAAAAAACATTTATACTAAACTAATTGAAACCAACAACTTGGTTGAATAGATAAAAACAAAATCAAAACCAATGATAATCTTTAATCGGATTAACTACAGAGAGAGAGAGAGAGAGAGAGAAGATAAGAACGATTTAACAAAGATTAAAAAAGTTAATCCAACCAACGAGAATTGAAAATAAAATGGATCGAAAAATATAATTTTTCTTTCTTTTTAGATGATTATTATCATTATGATGATGGTATGAATAATTTCAATTTTTGAATTTTCATTTCTCATTAAATTTTTTTCTTTTTCCCCTACCCCCCAACCCCTCCTACGACGTTTTAACGGTCGTAATAATAATAATAATTTTACCAATAAAACGTAATAATAATTCTTAAGATTTATAAAAAAAAAAAAAAATTTATTCGAACGAGCATTTTAATAATAAAATGTCTTTTTTTTTGTATAATTCGATTGATTTATTATTATTATTATTATTATTATTATTATTATATTGAATTGAACAGTGTTTTCGAAACACACTTGAACCTTTTTTTTTGTCGTCGTGGTAGCAGCAGAATTTTCTAAATTTATTTTAAATATTATTTATTATTTAACGTTATTTCAAAAAAATCTAATTAAATTCAATATGATATTTTGGTCAGTAAATTAAATTAAATTATTTTATTCTTCGAATTATTATTATTATTATTATTATTATTATTATTATTATTATTATTATTATTATTGGAGTG
The DNA here is from genome assembly GCF_000006295.1 of Pediculus humanus corporis. NCBI lineage: Eukaryota > Metazoa > Arthropoda > Insecta > Psocodea > Pediculidae > Pediculus > Pediculus humanus. The sequence continues at coordinate 3,691 of NW_002987066.1, read as the reverse complement.
TAAGGGTTGACGGGAAAATCACAAAAGAAAACTCAAATTCTATTCAAACGCGTTTTTTTCTTTTTTTTTTTTTGCATATACGTGATTCGTATAAAATTGTTACATTAAAAATTATTTGAATTTTATTTAAATCAATAAATTTTATTAACTTGAAAGAATTGATAATAATTTATAATTTCTTTCTTATTTTTTTTTT
>NW_002987066.1:2080-3475 GCF_000006295.1 Pediculus humanus corporis | reverse complement strand
GATCGTACGTCATCGGTAATTTCCGTACGGTTCGTTCGGGGGGTTTTTTAAATTTTTTTAACCAATCAGAACTCATCTCAATACCTGAGTATAACAAAAAAAGAAAATTTTTTAATCCTTTTGTTTGTTTACATTTTTCTTTTGTTTTAACATCGAATAAAATTTTTCTTTTTTTTTTTTTACCCGGCCATAATTATCGTTAATGAATATTAATAATAATAATTTTTGATTACGAGCTCGATTGATTTAAATAATAATAATAATAATAATAATAATAATAATTTAAGTTAAAGTAAAGTAAAAAAAAAATGAAATAAGTTTTTTTTTTTGGTTAAAATCACCGAGTTTCGGTTTATTTTTTTTTTCCTTTTTTTTCCTTTTTTTTTCTTTTTTTCTTTTTCTTCTGCTTTTTTTTTTTTTACCCCGGTAGAAAAGAAACGTCACGTTTATTTTTTTTTTAGTATCTTTTTTTCTTGGAAAAGTTTGACAATTTATTACTCTTGAACGTTTTAGACTGGCACTTAAACTGTTGATGTCGTCAAAAAACGTGCTTTTGTCATTCATTGTTTCCTCTTTTTTTTTTCTCTCTCTCTCTTTCTCTCTCTACATTCTATTATTACTATCAGGTTTATTCAGCTTTTTTTTTCCTTTTTTGTAACCTTTCGACAAAAGGAAAAATCACTTTAACTTTGATGATGACGTAATACAACATCCCAGGGTATTGTTGTTGTTGTTGTGATTTTATTTAATATTTTAAAATTTAAACTTTTTTTTTTTAAACTTATAATATTAAACTAAATTTTACGCTCGTCTATTGCCACGACTTTTTCTTTCTTTTTTCACGTAAATTTCACAAAATTTAACTTTTTTATTTTTATATTTTTTTTGTAAAGTTTTTAAAAATTACCAAAGATAAAAATTCTATTCTTATTCATTTGCTTAGTTTAAAAAAAAAACGTTTTTTTTCTTCTTTCTTTTTTTTCGTATTCAAATTATTATTATTATTTTTTTAAATAATACAAAAAATAATAATAATGATGATAACGTTACTAAGAGTTATATTGTTTCGAATGGGAAATTTTCCATTTTTCGTTTAAAAAAAAAAAAAAAAAAAAAACAATTTTTAAAAACTTTTCTTTTTTAAAGTTAAAAACCCTTTTTCTTTTTTTTTAGGGGGGGAAGGGAAGAGGGAGGCGGCTAGCGAATTTAAAAACCCAAAATTTTAATAAGCGTTTTATAAAGTTTATTAAATTTATACGTTAATATATATATATATATATATACAAAAAGGTTTTATTTTTATTTAAACGTGTTTAAAATATTATATAAATATACGCGTTTAAAAAATTTAAATAATATTTAATTTATTTTATCTTAAATATGTGTGTGATAACG
>NW_002987066.1:0-1721 GCF_000006295.1 Pediculus humanus corporis | reverse complement strand
CCCTCCCTCCCTTCCTCCCCCCATTTTCGGTAATTTTTCATATGTGTTAAAAAAAAAACGAGGAAAAAAATCATTTTTCAAAAAAAAAAAAAAAACCGATCCGTGATGAATGTCGTGAGGAAAACATTTCAAAAAAAAAATTAATTATCGTTTTCTACATATTAAAAACCTCGAGTGAAAAATGATTAATAATCATAATAATAATAATAATAATAATAATAATAATAATAATAATAATAGGTTATTAATTTTAAAATGTGGTTCGAGTGTGAAAGAAGGGAAAGAAAGAAAAAAAAATTTTTTTTGTTTTTTTAGTTCGACTTCCGGAAAAAAAGGAAAATTTTTTTTTGTTTATTTTTTCTCTTCACGTTCTCTAAAATGTTCCGTGTATTATTTTTTAGGTTTTCATCCGTAAAAAAAAAAAAAATATTAAATAATAAAATAAATTTTATTCGTTTTCCCCTTCCCCCTCCCTCTTCCTCTCCTCACATTTTGTTTTTAAAGACCAGTCACGGTTTTCCTGTTTACGAAAATAAAAAATAATTTTTAAATTTTAACCGCATTACGAACGTTATTAAAAGAAAATAACATTTTCATGTTAATAATGCCGCAAATGACGAACGGGAAAACAACAGCAAAAAAAAAGAAAAAAATTGATAATATTTTCATTCGAGTAAAAGTTTTAATTTTTTGTTTGTCCTCCGACGCATTTTCACAAAAAAAAAAAAATTTTCAATCCTGTCGTCTGCTTCTAATTATTTTCAACGACTTTAAACTTTTCCCCGATTTGAAATTTTACTCTACCTTTTTTCATAAATTCTACGAACCGTTTCTCTCTCTCTTTATTTTATAATAATAATAATTATTATTATTCGATTCGAATAAACAAACAAACAAACAAAATAATAATAATAATAATTCCGGGAAAAAAATAATAATAAAATTTTAAGTGTATTTTCATGTTCATCATCGTTGTTTGTCGTCTTCTTTGTCATAATTATAAATTATTCGAAATATATTTTTAAAATATTTCCCTCCCCCCCCCCATTTTTTTTTTAAATTATAAATTTACTTTTTCGAACAAAAAAAAAAAGCAGACGACGCAAAATCGAAAAATCATTTCGATTTTAATATTATTATTTTATTTTATTTTTAATATATATATATATATATATATATATATATATATATATATATATATATATATATATATATATATATCATAATTATTTTTGTGCGTGTGTTTATTTTTATTTAATTTGTTTTAATTACTCACGATTTCAATTACGAATAAAAATAATAATAATAATAATATACATTAAAAATAATATTAATAATAATAATAATTAATTGCAATCAAAGTCGACGTTTAATATGAATTAAATATTAATGTATCAATTCTCTCGATAATATTTACGTATAAATGTTATGCATTTAATGTTTCTACCGTGTTAATAATATTTTATTGATTTTGTAATTAATAAACGTTTTATTATTATTGATAATAATAATAATAATTTTTTTTTCGTACGGAAAATAAATTATTAATATGATTTTTTAACGGATAAATCGAATTTTTTCTTTGTTTTTTGTTTTCGTTTCGAGTTATTATCAATGAATGAATGAATGAATGAATGAATAAAATTTATGAGAGTAAAATTAATAATTAATAATTAATAATTAGTACTCACCGAGTCATCGATGGGTCAAATAATTTTTAT
>NW_002987067.1:0-1042 GCF_000006295.1 Pediculus humanus corporis | reverse complement strand
CCCCGTTTGTTTTCCGTTTGTTTTTTTCTACGACGATTTATTCAATTTAATATTCGATTATTTCGATTCTCGAAACGAAAATACATTTTAAGAAAAAAAAAAAAAAACCGCTAACGAAATAAATTCTAAAATTTTTTTTTTTTTTAACCTCGTTCCAACAAATAATAAAAATTCTTTCGCACGTAAATTTTTAACCCGGCGTTTGTTACAAAACAAACCGTTTAACGATGATTGCGACAAACAACAAAAAAAAAATATTCACGATTTAAAATTAACCGAAAACAAAAAAAAAAGGTGAAAAATAATCGAAAATCCATAAATTATCGATGCAATAATAATTTTTTTTCTTATATCTACGATTGCAAATTATTTTGAAACATTAAATAATAATAATAATAATAATAATAATAATAATAATAATAATAATAATAATAATAATAATAATAATAATAATAATAATAATAATAATAATAATAATAATAATAATAATAATAATAATAATAATAATAATAATAATAATAATAATAATAATAATAATAATAATAATAATAATAATAATAATAATAATAATAATAATAATAATAATAATAATAATAATAATAATAATAATAATAATTTGTTTGTTTGTTTGTTTGTTTGTTCCTTTTGTTTGTTTTGTTTTGTTTTGTTTGTTTTTATTATAAAAGTTCACGCGGACGTGCGTGCGCGGCGTTTGTCGTTGTCGAATTTAAGAATGATAAATAAATCGTATAAATTCATTCATTCATAAAATCGTTCATTCATTCATTCATTCATATGTAGGGCGAAAATAACGAATGAAAAAAATTAAAAAAAAAGAATTTAAAAGAACGAAAAGGAAAATTTCCACGGGCGTTAAAAATAAAAATTAACTTTCTAACAAACAAAAACGTTTATAATTAAGTCGAATTAAAAATCCTCGTCGTTAACGACAACCACAACAACAACAAACATCATTTTACTCTATTTTTTCTATAAAAATCATCATTTTTAATTTTTTTTTTTTTTTTTGAATTTCATTTAC
>NW_002987068.1:456628-466311 GCF_000006295.1 Pediculus humanus corporis | reverse complement strand
AATAATAATAACGCATTATGTATGTTGAAATAATTAATGAAGTTGTCGACCAATGTGTTTTATAGTGTGGAATACAAAAAATAATAATAATGATAAGAATAAGAATAAAATTAAAAAAAAATAAAATGGAAAAATTAATAAATATATATATATATATAATTAGTATTGCATAATTTATTCCGATATTATTATTATTATTAATGTGATATCCTTGATTTATTTACCTCGTAAACCTATTAATAATATGTAACCTATTAATAAATGATTGGGATTGAATTATTATTCATAAGGTAAGTACAATTTGTTTTTTTTTTTTTTGTTTTAAATCGTCTAACATAAGTAATAACACAATTAATTACCGTAATTTTTTTGAGTAATTAATAATAATAATTAATAATATTAATTATAATTAACGTAAAAGAAAATTGATCGCGTTCACGCCTAATTTTTATCGTATAGGCAAAATGCGCGTTCGTAATGCATCGCTAAAAGCCGAACGTAAATATAAAACGAATTTTAATTTTTTTAATTTAAATGAATATAAATAAATAAAATATTTTTATTAGGTAATATTAAAAAAAAAAATTTATATTTTTTTTGTTTTATTGGTACGTAAGAGATCATTAATTAAAAAAAAAAGAAGAAAAAAAAAGGGAGACGCATTATTATTATTATTTGTAATATATGATTAAGTAGTATACGTTTAATAGAAGATCAATAACATTTAAAAAACCTTGTATTCGGTCTCAATGAGTTTTTTCTATTATTATTATTACACAATTTTGAAAAAGGTAAAAAGGTTAAATATAATAAAAAGTCAATTTTAAATAAGGATGTTTAAATAAAAATTAAAAAAAGAAAAGTTTTTTACCTCGAAAATCTATGAATGATCACGACGACCACCTTGATATTTTTATTATATTGTCAATTTTTTTTGACCCCCTTCTATGACTCGAATCTATAGAAAATTAAAAATTATTATTATTATTATTGTAATATAATAGCTCAAGGAAAAAAAAGAAAAAAAAAATTACCTGAAAACCTCTCTTGTACCTGATATATATTCAACCTTGATTACAAAAAGCTCTAGAATGTTTTATTACTTGTTTTAAAGCGACAATCGAATGGAAAAGGTTCGCTTATACCTGACGTGAAAATTTCGTCTGCTTTATAGATAGAAAGAATAATAAAATTTATTTTCTAGAAATTTCTAGAAATTGTGACGTAATAATATCAAGTATTAGGTACAAACCTGAAAAACAAAAAAAAATTCGACCTGATTTACTCCCTTTTTTCTCCCTTTCCCTTCTCTTTTTTTCCCCTTCCCTTCCCTTCCCTCCTCCTCCCCCTCCTTTTTTTGTAGTTTTCACTGGTATATCATCATCATTATCATTTTAAATGCGTTTTTTTTTTCCAACGTTTCGTAAAGATGATTTTGCCGAAAGGAAAACCTTACAAAGTTACACACACGCAAGGCAAACAAAAAAAAAAAAAACAAATTTATTTAACGGATGAATTATTACCTTGACCTCCCCACCCTAAAGGGGTCGCAAATATATCCTGGGGGGACTCTTTAAAAATATTTTCCAAAGGATTTTATTTCCAAGAAAATTTCCAAGTTGTGACATTTACAATTTTTTTTTCTTTTTCTTTTTCTTATTTTTCTTTTTTCTCGACGGATAAATTTTTTTTTTTTCATTTATTACTCGGAAAAAAATTTATTAATCCATTCGATAAAGTAATAAATTACTTATTTTAATAAATAAATAAATTTTTTATGTAGTTTTCCGATTAATATCCGTAAAAAAAAAATGGCGGACGGCAAGTTTTCATTTTTTGACATTTACGTAAATAATATTTTTTTTTTTTTTTAAAATCGAACGAAATTTAATTATGTTATCATTATTATCATTTAAAAAATTTTTTTATAATACTTATCAATCGTTATCTCGCCGGTAATACAAAAAAAAATTACCTAATAAATTATTAAAAAGAAAAAAAAATTAAGTAATAAATGTCACTCTTATTAATTTAAATCCCTCATTTAAATAATAAAAAAAAGAAAAAAAAATTTAATCCGTTTGTCGCACACGAATAAATAAATAATTTATTACGTCATCGACATTGAATTTAAATAATTTAATTATTAATTAATAATTATTACGTAATTAATTTTGTAGTAAGTGATACGAAAATTTAAATCGAATCGCGACGTCGTCGAATCGACAATAGGAAAAAGACAGAGAGAGAAGCAGACAGGTTTAAAGAGAGACTGATAGATACAAAATGAGAGAGAGAGAAGGAGAGCCAGACAGACAGATACAGAGATAGAGAGAGCGAGAGAGAGAGAGAAAAGGAGAGTCAGACAGATAGATACAAAAAGAGAGACAGAGAGACAGGCAGATAAATACAGAAGGAGAGAGAGACCGACAGATACAGAGAGAGAAAAAAAGAAAGAGAGAAACAGATAGATAGATACAGAAAGAGAAAGACAGACAGACAAATATAGAAAGAGAGAGAAAGAGAAGACAGACCGACAGATAAAGAAAGGAAGAGAGAGAAGACAGACAGGCAAATAGATACAGACAGAGAGTCAGACAGAGTGAGATTTATAGAGAAGGCGAGTGAGATGAGGGACAGATAGGTACAGAAAGAGAGAAGTAGATACAAAGAGAGACAGAGAGAGGGAGTGGCAGATATATGGAGAAAGAGAGTGAGAGAGTGAGGGGGAAAAAAAAATAAAAAAAACAGAAAAAAATTTTAAACAGTCATTTATGACACAATTAAAAAAAAAAAAATTAAAAAAAAAGTATTTTTAAATTAAATTGACCTTTGACACGATCGTAAAATTAATTAATTCGGGTTAAAGTTAAAACGAAAAAAAATTTTTTTTTTTTTTGTAAAGAGTAACGAAAAACCGCCTTAAAAAAAATTCAGGTGCGTACAACGATTGTGACCTTTAACGGAAACAACGTCAAAAACTTTTTCCATAATTTTTTATTTATGAATAAATTAATAATTATATTAATAAAAATATTAATAATAATAATAATGATAATAAATAAATAAATTTTTGGAAAAATTTTTGTAATGTGATAAAATATCTCTCGGGTTAATGTTTTCGATACGACAATTTATAATAATAATAATAATGATAAATACATGCGTATGCATTAATATCTTAACATGCGCGTGTCCCCTCCCCCTCCCCCTCGTCCCACGGATTATTTATTGAGTGTCAACGAGATCGTTAAATAAATTTATTAAAAATAATAATAATAAAAAGATAAGTTAAAAAAAAGACGTTATTATTAATTTAAAGTAATTATTGGTCGGGTTTAAATGGAAAAAAAATGGCGGCGCTCGATTACCACCTTTTTTAACGACATCATTTATATTTTGATAAGTAATAAAAAACAGGTAATAAATTTTTTATTTAAATCAAAATGGAAGGACTTAATTGTTACAATAAATGCTAACACGCGACCATATCCAAACCTTTTTCTTTTTCTTTCACAAATTGAATTCCATAATTTAAAAAAAAAGTTCATCCGTAAATAATATTTTACAATTTATTATCATTATTATTATCATTATCATCATCATCATTTATTACGTAATAAAAATTATTTTTTAAAAATTTATAAACCGTAAATATTTTTCTTTTTTTTTTCTTAACACATCAATTACTAGATATTTATTTATTATTTTTTAAGGTGTGTTTGTGCGTGCGTGTGCGTGTGTGTTTTATTATTATTATTATTATTTTATTACCCTCCTCCTGGAAAAACAAAAAAAAAAATTTTGTAATAACTTTCTCCGGTAATAAAACTTTTAACAAAAGTTGCGAAACAAAAAGAAAAAAAAAACTTTTTATTTATTTTCGATTCGTTTCATCCCCCCCCCCATATAACAACTCAATTAATAATAATAATAATAATTTCTCACGAAAGGATTTTTTATCCCGGTGAGTCCCCCCCGGTTCCCCGCTTCTCCTCCTCCCCAGGTTTTTGGATTGTTACGTGAGATGCAATTAATTAATTTAAACCCAAAACCAAAACCTCCCAAAAAAAAGATGGCGTGTTTTTAACAGAAAAAAAATACGTTTCATCTTTCTTCGGTAAACAATAATAATAATAATAGTAATAATAATGATGATGATGATGATGATGATGATGATGATGATGATGATGATGATGATAAATAATCGGGCGAGGTATAAAATAACAAAGGCGATCATCGATCGTCATTATTCGAACAACAGAAGCTATATCGATACTACCTCGAGGGGATCGTAAACGAAAACGAGTTTATTATCATTATTATCATTATCATTATTATTATTACGTAACGAAAATATTGTTTACACTTAAACACTATAAAAAAAAAAACTTTTTTTAAACGAATCCGTACCTGGATAAATTTTATTACCGTAATTATTACGTTGTTTAAACATTCCTTGAAAGGTTTTTACGGTGACGGTAATTTTAAAGAGGGGAGGGAGAGGGTCTCCTCAAAAAAAAAATCAAATGTTTTATTATTATTATGATAACCAAAGCCAAGACCCGACTTTTGACACGGTGAAAACATTTCCCCCCCTTCTCCTCGTTCTAAAATAATTTAAAATTTATGTACATAAGTTTTGTTTAATAAATAAATTAATAATTAAATTATTATTATTATTATTATTATTATTATCATTATTATCATTATTATTATTTGGGTTAAGGACGTTAAATCGGAGGGGGACGAATTATTAAATAATTTATTTATTTCTATCCCCCCGTATATCATCGAACGAAATTTATTATTTTTCCCATTATGGCGTTTGTCTGTACACGTGCGTCCGTTTGTCTGTTTGTTGGTACTACAACCGATTCGTTTGTACGATGCTCTTCTTAAATGAATTCTCCATTCAAAAAAAAAAAGGAAGATGATTTCGAAGGTTGAAAAAAAAATAAAAAGTTACCATCTTCACGTAATTTATAACAGGATTCGATTATTTATATAAACAGGAAAAAATTAATAATAATAATAATGAGTACTTTCAATTTTTTTTTACGTTCGTGAGTATCCGCGTTCAATGTCAAAAATGAAAATTGAAATAATCGATAACCCGTACATTTTCCATTTTCCATTTGGCACTCATAATAATAATAATGATTATTATGGGAACGTTGAAAGTTTTTCTTTACATCAGGCAGGTAGTAACTCGACCTTGAAAGTACGTACGGTAAATTTGGGGGGAGGGGTTCAAGGATGCTACCTCACTCTGATGCAGCAGAAGATGAAATCGTGATTATTATAAAAACGGAAATGATAATAATAATAATAATAATATTAACTTGTTGGAATAAAAATATTCAATACAGATCCTATTCTTTCGAACAAACGCGTCGTTTAATTTGACATTGTGACGTAACGATTTAAATGTCTCTACCCTATCCGGGGGAGGGAGGATTTAAATGTGACGTCACATAACAAATTTTTTTTTATTTATTTACATCACGTTTGTTTGTTTAATTGATTGATTAATTAATTAATTATTTTGAAAAAAAAAAAAATTGACATTTAAACAAATGAAAATTTTTATTTTTTTTCTTAAGCGAGTGAGGAGATGTTTCCCCCTTACCTCCCTCCCTCTCCTCCCCTTCCCCCCAACAAAAAAAAATCCTTAACCTCTTTCGTTTGGAAAGAAAAATAGTTGAGGTTATAATGAAAATGTTGTGTACCCTTTTGATAAATTTGGATAAAAAAAAAATTTCTTTTCGTTTCGTTTTTTTTTTTTTTATCATCGTGTGAAGTTATCAAAAATTACCTAATCAATGTTGTGACCTTTGACAGGTGAATACACTTTTTTAAAAAAAAACCTGTTATAAGTTATTTAAATTCACGTTCACCTAAATCTCAGTTCGGGGTTGTTAGAAAATATTATTTTTAAAAAATCGTGTTTTTATGTTTTGTCTATCACCCGACAACGCTACGATATTTGTGGTATTAATTACAAAAAAAAAAACAAACGATGATGATGATGATGATGATTTGGAAGAGAAAATTATTGACATTTGAACTATTTAAAAAAAAAAAAAGTTTTTTTCAAGGACTTTTCCTAAAAAAAAAAAAAGGTTTTCTCTCTCACCTGTTGTTTAACAATATGATAACATTTCCCTGGAAAACAATTGACCGGCTACGTTTTTTTTTTTGACCTTTCGATGACGTAATCAAAAGGATATAATATATATGTATTTAAAAATAATAAATATAACGAAATAATAATAATAAGAAGGGATTTTTATAAAAAAATATGAAATTTAACATGTTTCATGTATCATCTTTCACTTAATTAATTAAACAAGTTATTAAATAATTATTTAAGGCAATCAAGTAATTTTTAAAAAATTAATTAATTGATTTCTAATATTTTCTTTTCCTCCTCCTCCTTCCCCTCCCCGTCCTTCTCCTTCTTCTCCTCCTCCCTCTCCTCCTACTTTTTTTTTCGTGAGGCAGAACACATAGTTTACCGTAGTAGGTTCGAAGAAAAACGTCTTAAAGAAAATTTTAATAAAAAAAAAATATTTGAAATCGGTTGAAAAAACTAATAATAATAATAATGATAATTAGGAAACTAGTCGTTTCGATTCATTGAGTCGTAGAGGTCAAAGTTCAAACGAATTGATAAGGTTGATATACTACTTTGGTAGCCGGTACCTACGAGTAACTTTGATACCGTTATTGAGTGTGTTCGATTTAAAAATGGCGTCGATTTTTTATAAATTTTTTTGAAAATTTTTGAATGTTCGGGTATTTGTTTCTCCTATTCCTCCCCCTTTCCCTTCCGCCCGTCTTCTGCCCCTCAAAAAAATTTATGACGTTTTTTTAATGCTCGATAAATTATTCAAACGAAAAATAATTTTTTTTTTTTTTTTTTGGTTTTTGTCGTGGCACTTATTTGTAAAGTTTAAAAATCGCGCCTTTTTTTTGGGGGGAACGTGGGAGTAAGGTTTTTAAACATTGCATTTCCGGTTAAATTAATTTTTTTTAACAACGAATAAAACTTGATGAAAAAAAGGCAAAAATTGCTACCGGATTCAGGTTTTCGGTAAAAAAAAAAAAATTATTATTATTATTAATTTTTAATTACCGGCGGGGGGGGGGAAATAATAATAATGATGATAACGTAACATTTACTCGGGCCTTTTTTTTCCTCCCCTCCCGCAATGAAAATAAATATTATAGAAAGAGCAGAAGCTGTAGGACGTATTAAGGTAAATAAGGTAAAATAATAAAAAACATTTTGTTAATTGTAAAATAATTTATTAAATTTTTTTTATCGCCAAATTTTATAAATTTTAAATTTTGTAAAAAGCGCGCCAAAATTTAAAAAATACAAAATAAAATTTTTTTTTCAAAAGGTTTCCGGTCAAATATTAGTATTAGTCACAAATACTACACAACTAGTTTATCTTGATTTAGACTTCCCGTGTGTAAAAGGTCAAAGGTTACTTAATATTTAAAAAAAAAACGATGATGATGATGATGATGATGATGATGATGATGTTGATAATGATAATAAAACTTCCTGTTCGAACTTACGTGGATTATTTTTTTTTTTTCGTAATTTAAAAAATATTTTAACTCAAATCAATAACTTTTATTTAATTATAAATAACGACAAGATTGAATTAATAATAACTTCGGAAAGTTTAATAATAATGATAATAATGATAATGATAATAATGATGGGCATTAATCCTGACTGACGTATTACAAAAAAAAAAAAAAATTATTAATAAGGAAAATGTTTGAACGACAAATCAAAAAGTATAACCGTGACCCTAAACAAATTTAAAAGTTATTTAATTTTTTATTAATCTTTTTATTCCTTATTACGGTCCTGAATCATCATCGTCTTTCCTTATTTTGGAGAAAAAGCAAAATTTAATTAAAGTGACCGTGACCAAAAATCAATTATTGATTTATTTAAATAAATGTTTATTAAAAAAAAAATATGATTTATTAATTATTAAATAAATAATTTTTTTTTATTTTTATTATTTTACTACATCGTTATTTATGAAAAATTAGCGTAATAAAATTTATTTTTTAAATTTGCCGTTTTGATAATAAATTTATTACCCTAGGTGGTGATAGATAATACGTAAAACGTAAAATAACATTTTAAATAATAATAATAATAATAATAATAATAATAATAATAATAAGGAAAATTTAAAGTTGAAAAGGAAGTGTTTATTACAGCTGCTCAAGATCAGGTATGCGGACCCATAACTATGAGAAAGTAATTCTTAAAGTCCGCCAAGATGATATGTGCCTTGTCGATCGCAGTCGGAAACTACCGATCTCTTAATTTCAGGTTGTCCGATACTGGCAGAACAGGAATACTTAGAAAGGCACAATAAAATTTGTCTATATTTCCATTGGAGTATATGCCGAGAATATGGAATGGATGGATTACCCAAGGAGTGGTACGACCACATTCCAAGCCCGATTACGACAGTGGATCCATGCACAGTTCTATATGATCAACAAATCCACGCTGACAGAACTGTGCCAGCCAACAAACCGGAAGTACTGGTGAACGGACGAGACAGGAGAATTGTGGAAGGAGTCCTGTCTCGCAGACTGTCTCTGTCTTCGTCGGCAAAAAAAGACAACTGATCAAACGGGGAGGACGCTACGAGGACATCGCGAACGACGACGAACTTGCGCGTTTAAAGGCGGAGTGGAGGGCTTCGCGGGTCCGGGTCCGGCGAGCGATATAGAGTTCCAAGGAGGCGTGTTGGAAAAAACTCCTGAGCGAAGCGGATTCGGATCCGTGGGGTCTCCCGTTCCGTCTCGTGACCAACTAACTGAGAGGTTCGTCGGGACCGCTGACGGCCGGCATGACGGAAGAGTTTCTCGCCGAAGTGATCGCAGAGCTCTTCCCTCACGTCGAGCCGTTCGCGTTTCCTCCGCCGGATCTCTCGCACGACGCGAACCGCGACCGTGACACCGAAGTGACGGAAGGGGGGATTCGCCTCCTCCTCAACGCGGCTTCGAAGAGGCGCTCGGCTCCGGGCCCGAACGGCGTGCATTACCGCATACTCGGCAAGTCCGCCGGGGTGCTGTGTGCGCGTCTCTCGGCGCTCTACACCACGTGCTTCCAAGAGGCGACGTTTCCGACCACGTGGAAAGAAGCCAACTTAATTGTGCTTGACAAACCGGGTAGGGATCCGACGACGCTGAGCGCGTATCGGCCGATTTGTCTTCTCGATGTAGAGGGCAAGTTGATCGACCGCGTGATCGCGTCCCGGATAGACGAACATTTACGATCAGGGGGAGGGAGGAAAGACCTCTCTCCGAATCAGTACGGCTTCCGGACGGGCTGTTCGACGACCGACGCACTCGACCGCGTGTGCGCCGGAATCCGGGACACACTTCGCCGGGGCGGCGTCGCGATCACCGTCTCCATCGACAACAAAACCCGTTCAATTCGGTACCTTGGTCCGCGATAAGAGACGGGCTGACGTCGAAGTCCGTGCCAGACTATCTGACATCGATCATCGATTCATTCCTCTCGGAGAGGAAGATCGCGTACGAGAAACCGGACGGACTACGGAAGGCGGACGTGTTCTGCGGCGTGCCTCAGGATCGGTTCTAGGACCACTCCTGTGGAATATCGC
>NW_002987068.1:449548-456608 GCF_000006295.1 Pediculus humanus corporis | reverse complement strand
GCGCGATCTTCTTCTCGAGCTCGGCGCCGGGTCCGAGACCTCGGGAATTGCCCCGTGGGGTCGACTTCGTTATTGCAGGCTGGGGAAACTCGGTCCTGGTATCGGTATACGCGTCGCCAAATCGTCCGCTGCGAGCATTCGATGATCAGTTGCGGGCGATTTCGAGGGAGCTGGACAGGCTCGGGAACTCGCGTCCGATTCTAGTGTCCGGGGACTTCAACGCGAAACACACATCGTGGTCAGGTTACGCGACTAACGCGTGCGGCCGATTGTTAAGACAGTGGTTAGACGAGCGTCATTTCATCGTGTGGAATGCAAAAGGAGTCAAGACGTGCGTGCGGTCCACCGGCGGGTCCACGATCGATCTCACGATTTCATCCGGTTCGGTGGCGGCGCGGGTCTCCGACTGGGAGGTCCTCTCCGACTTCGAGTCCCTCAGCGATAACGCCTACGAGGCGTTCTCGTTCGGGGATCCTCGGAGCTCGGGGAGGGGCAGCCTCCTCGCCGGACAAACCTCGCGTCGTCCCGCCCCGGTGGAGTCTGAGGTCGTTCGACGACGAACGGCTCGCCGAGTGTCTCGCGGCGGAGGCCTGGAGAGATGACGTTGCTCCCGGCCCGATAAGACGAAACGCACACAATATGGCGCGGGGAGTTCGAAACGGATTCGGATCCGTGGGGTCTCTCGTTCCATCTCGTGACCAACTAACTGAGAGGTTCGTCGGGACCTCTGACGGCCGGCATGACGGAGGAGTTTCTCGCCGAAGTGATCGCAGAACTCTTCCCTCGCATCGAGCCGTTCGCGTTTCCCCCGCCGGATCTCTCGCACGACGCGAACCGCGACCGTGACACCGAAGTGACGGAAGGGGAGGTTCGCCTCCTCCTCGACGCGGCTTCGAAGAGGCGCTCGGCTCCGGGCCCGAACGGCGTGCATTACCGCATACTCGGCAAGTCCGCCGGGGTGCTGTGTGCGCGTCTCTCGGCGCTCTACACCACGTGCTTCCAAGAGGCGACGTTTCCGACCACGTGGAAAGAAGCCAACTTAATTGTGCTTGACAAACCGGGTAGGGATCCGACGACGCTGAGCGCGTATCGGCCGATTTGTCTTCTCGATGTAGAGGGCAAGTTGATCGACCGCGTGATCGCGTCCCGGATAGACGAACATTTACGATCAGGGGGAGGGAGGAAAGACCTCTCTCCGAATCAGTACGGCTTCCGGACGGGCTGTTCGACGACCGACGCACTCGACCGCGTGTGCGCCGGAATCCGGGACACACTTCGCCGGGGCGGCGTCGCGATCACCGTCTCCATCGACAACAAAACCCGTTCAATTCGGTACCTTGGTCCGCGATAAGGGACGGGCTGACGTCGAAGTCCGTGCCAGACTATCTGACATCGATCATCGATTCATTCCTCTCGGAGAGGAAGATCGCGTACGAGAAACCGGACGGAACTACGGGAAGGGCGGACGTGTTCTGCGGCGTGCCTCAGGGATCGGTTCTAGGACCACTCCTGTGGAACATCGCCTACGACCGCGTCCTCACCCGGACCGTTCTTCCCGAAGGCGTGGTTCTCGATTCCGGTCTTTACTTCGGCGAACATCTGGCGCACCTCGGACCGAAGATCCGAGCCGTCAGCGCGACGTTAGGACGCCTGATGCCAAACCTGCGCGGACCACAGGCCAGGATCAGGCGATTATTCACTCCGAGGCACTGTACGAAGCTCCGATCTGGGCCGAGTCGGTTTCGGCAGATCGGCCTCTTTGCGAGAAGGCAATACAACTCCAAAGGGCGTCTCTGAACAAGGTGGCGATGGCGTACAGAGACGTCGCGGCCGAGGTGGCTCGTCTTCTGTCGGGCACTCCCCCGCTCGATCTCCTCGCGATGGAGGGACTCGTCCTCTATCGCGAGCGGGATCGCGGCGGGCCTAAGACAGCTCGTTATCGCAGGGAACTTCGTGCTCAAATTGTTAACACTTGGCAGGCGCGATTCAACGACGGGCGTAGGCGTTACGGGGGGAAATCATTAACGTTCTTGGCCCCCGAGTGGGGGACTGGGTGAGGCGAGGTCACGGAAACTTGACTTACCGTCTCACTCAGGTCCTCACGGGTCACGGGGTGTTCGGCTCGTACTTGGCGCGTAAAAAGTAAAATTTTTTTGACGTCACGTCGCTCTTTCTTCTGCCTCAAATTTCTCCGAAAAAAGAACAGAACAAAACGTTCGATAAAAAATTGAACGCCATTTTTTTTAAATAAAAAATGATGTCATCGTTTTCAAAATAAACAAAAAATGCAAAAGTTAATATTGTCAGAGGAAAGTTAAAACGGAAGGAAAATACAGAAGACTCTGAAGAAGAACTAATTAAAGAATTGAACCCTGGATCAACATACAAATATCTGGGGATTGAAGAAAATTTTGGGGTAGCCAACAAGGAAATTAAACCACGATTGAAGAAAGAATATTTTAAAAGATTGAGGCTTATATTACAGTCGGAACTGAATGGAAGAAATAAGTTAAACGCCATCGGCACATTAGCAGTTTCAGTAATAGAATACAGTTTTGGCCTTGTCGATTGAACAAAAGAAAAAATCACGCACCTGGACCGAAGAACAAGGAAAATATTAACTATGAATGGTGCGTTACATCCAAAAGCTGATGTGGATAGATTGCACGTCAGCAGGGAAGATGAAAGAAGAGGATTACGACAAATAGAAGCGGCATACCAGAATGCCATAATTGGAATGGGAAAATACATAGAATCCCATCAAGAGAACCCTATCTTAGCCCAAATTATACATGCAGAAGAAAGAAGTACCGAAAAGGGCAAAACAAATCGTCAAAGAAAATAAAGAAAACGAGATAATGGAAGAAGGGCAACTTGCAACTTATGATAGCAAAGCCCAATCTCAGAAGAAATTATGTCAATATCTCCATTGGAGTATATGCCGAGAATATGGAATGGATGGATTACCCAAGGAGTGATACAACCACATTCGAAGCCCGATTACGACAGCAGGTCCATGCACAGTTCTGTATGATCAACAAATCCACACTGACAGAACTATGCCAGCCAACAAACCGGATATCATCCTCAGGCATAATGGGGAAAAATGGTGTAATCCGTGCCGGAAAAAAAAAAACACTAGACAGCCAAAGAAGCAGACAAAAGGCTGAAATATAGAAATTTGGAAATTAAAATAGTCAGGATGTGGGGAACGGAAACAGAAACGATTCCGGTCATCGTGGGAGCATTGGGAGCCATGCCACATTCAATAAAAGGAAATTTAAAGAAGATTATGAAGAACCTAAAAGAAGAAACCATCCAGGAAATCGGAATTTAAAATTTAAATAATTTTAAGAGTTTTATTTAATAATTTATGTATAAATTATATATCAAAAATTTTGTAATTAAGTCTAGTTTATTGTGATGTAATTAGTTTTTTATATTTTTTAGTAATAATTATATTATTTTAAGTTTAAATATACAAATAGTCTGTAACTTTTGTAACAAAAATAAAAGTGATTTAATAAAAATATTTATTAATAATTGATTTAAAATTTTTGTACACCTGACTTTAACTATAAATCCACTCCTCCATTTTCACTCGTGATTTGAAAAAAAAAATAAACCTCTTCATTCTTATGTTTTTCTAACGTAAACAAAAACAAAAACAAAAAACGTAAACAAAAACAATAACAACACCAAAAAACGTAAACAAAAAAAAATCCAAAAAAAGTTAAAAAAAAAAAAATCAAAAAAAATCAAAAAACGTAAACAAAAACAAAAACAAAACCGAAAAACGTAAACAAAAACAATAACATCACCGAAAAACGTAAACAAAAAAAAAATTAAATTTTTTTCCATCGTTTTTTTGAATTTTTTTTTTTTTTTGGGGGGGGGGTAGGGGAGTAGAGGGGTTTCGAGTTAACACAAAAAGAGTGAGGGGGAAAGTGCGTAACGATTTAAAAAACAATAAATAATATACATAATAATTCATAATAATATACATTCGTAATTCTCACATCAGTATATCATAAATCCTAGCCGTCGGCCAACAAACCGGATGTCATCCTGAGGTATAATACGGAAAAGTGGTGTAAAATGATTGAAGTATCCGTGCCGGCAGAAAAAAACACCACAGCCAAAGAAGCAGACAAAAAGCTGAAATGCAGAATTTTAGAAATTGAAATAGCCAGGTTGTGGAAACTATTCCGGTCATCGTGGGAGCACTGGGAGCCATGCCATTGTAATTCGATCGCCCGAAGCAAATAATTTTTCCTGAAGATTTATTTTATTAATTTACATGATTTGCTCCTGAGGACGACGTCGGGCACACGGTATCGGTATGTCCCGCGTGGGACGCACACAGGCAGCGGCTGGTCGAGGTCATCAGACCCGACTTGTCGATCCGCGGTATGGTGAACCATACCAACCATATGAACAAACGGGTTGCTTTGCGGACCTGGGGAATGGTCCGCGATTTCGCGATTTTCGGAAGCGGTCCTACGGACGAAAGAGGACCGCAAACGCGAGCGTGAAAAATCCGGAGTTCGGCGTCTTATGCTCCGGAAAAGAAAAAGAAGAAAAAACGAAGACGGCAAAGAAGAGGTTAAAGTCTGATGATGATCACCAGCGGATTACGGCGAGGAACTTAGCTTCGTCGTCGATGAGTCAAAATTTTCTTATTTCTAACATTTCTTATGGGTTCGACGATCCCGGTCGATCCCATGTCTGTCTTTTCATCAATCCAGGTTACCCTTAGTATTAGAGGATGCGATCAACTAACACTTAACTTTAACCTTTACCCCTTTTCAGGCGGCGACGGTAAGTCTATACCCCCCCCCGATCGCATTCTCAGGAAACAGGCGAGTTTCCCACCCCTCTCACCCCGTGCGAAGGACCGAAGGGCACTGCCGAAAGGGATCTGCCGAACGTCCCGGGAGATGCGTTCTCGTCTTCGAGGTGACGGCGGAACGGAGACTATGGCGGATCTCTCACCACTGTAAACGTGTGGAACGGTTAACGTTCTGGCTTCCCGAAGAGGGGAATGACTGAAATGTAGGTACTACCCCAACGACCGTCCCCCCCTCTTCACATAAGCCACGCTATTGCGACATGCTCAGGAGTTTTAGTGGGTATGGTTCCTGGTTAGGCTTTCTTCATATCCTTACCGAGCCCCACACTCCCTCTTCGGAGGGGTCAGTGCGTAATCTGCATTTCTCCTGAGATATCAAAAAAAAAAAAAAAAGGTATCCTTACCGGTGGAAAAAAATATCGGGCATCCCCAAAGAAGCGGACAAAAGGTTGAAATAGCCAGGATGTGGGGAACGGAAACAGAAACGATTCTGGTCATCGTGGGAGCAGCACTGGAAGCCATGCCACCACGTTCGATAAAAGGGAATTTAAAGAAGATTTTGAAGAACTTTAAAGAAGAAGAAACCATCCAGGAAATCGCACTATGCGGGATGGCTCTCATTCTTCGGGATCCTATATAAATAGCACCAACGAAATTCGAGCATTTATCCCTAAGGAATCGGGTAGAAACCTGGGATAAATGCTTAACTATAATCGACATTATAGTAAAAATGCCGTTTAAAGAGAAAAAAAAAAGTAAAAAGAAAGGAAAATTTTGTAGAGTTTTTTCCGATCGGAAAATTCGTGTCGAAAAAAAAAGTTTTTATAGAATAAAAACTTTTCAAACAAAAACAACAGAAAAAAAAAGAAAAGTTTAACGTCCTTAATAAGTTTAACTTGGTAATAATAAAATTTTTTTTTATTCTTTTAAACGAGGTAAAAAAAAAATTACCGTAATTAATAATAATAATAATAATAATAAAATTACGATCGGTAAAAAAAAAAAATCTTCTTCTTTATCTTCTTCGTTTTACTAAAATGTTAAGAAACAAACGTCAAGGAATACGTGTTCGTGAACTCAATAAATACTAGAAAACAAAGAACAAAAAAAAAAAAGTTTTATAGCAAGGAAAATTACTATAGATATAACAACTATAAACATCGGAATTTAAAAAAGAAGAAAAAAATTAATTAACGACGTGTTGCAAAAAAAAAAAAAAAACACGTATTGAATAAAATTAATAATAATAATAATAAGAGGAACGAAGGTATACGTGCGAACAAATCCACGTGGTTGAAAAATAACACACGTGCGATATTTTCCCTATCCTTCGCTTTATTATTTTTTATTTATTAGTAAAAAAAATTTATTAATTATTTTTAAAAATTAAGTAATTTTTGTTTTTGCTTCCCCCCCCCCCCCGATGGTTTTTATAAACTTATTATTATTGGTATTATCACAATTCGGGAGGGGAGAAAGGGGAAGAACGGGGGGGGGTAATAAATTTTTATGTAGATGATTACGACCGCAAAATCCTGATGAAATAATTAGGGTAATAAAAATATATATAAAACAAACGGTACGAAAAATATTTAAATGAAAATTGTCTGGGGTGGGTTTGAAACAAAACGGAAATTGTCGTGGAAGGAGAATCGAAAGTCGTGTCAATATCATAATCAAACGAAACGGTTCGTTAAAGGATTTCATTAAGAAGTAACGACCTTACAAGCATTTTCTTTTAGTGAAACGGGCCGCACTTTGTGAAAAATTTTAGTCGTGTCACCAACGTCATTATCATTGTGACCGCCGTCACCACCATCGTCACCACCATCGTCACCACCATCGACGCCATCATCGATATTCAAACACCTAAAAAATTGGATTGGATGCAATTCATTTTATAAAACTCCCACGAATAAATTAAAATTCAAAATAATAATAATGATGATGATGATGATGGTGATGATGATGATGATAATGATTACGATGATAATAATAATAATTATTAAAATAACAGTAAATTTCAAATAATTATTAATAAAAAATAAACAAAAAAAAAACAAAAAGGTTACAAAACTTGCAAAACAATGATAATTTAAAAATTACAGTCATTGAAACAAGTCTATAAAAAAAAACAACTATAAAAATACTATATTTAAAAGATGCTACATTATAGTTTTTATAAAAATAATAATAATAATTTAAAAA
>NW_002987068.1:442350-449420 GCF_000006295.1 Pediculus humanus corporis | reverse complement strand
TATTTATTTATTTAATGATTTGCAAAAAAAAAATTTCAAAAAAATTGAAAATGACTCTTAATAATAATAATAATAATAATAGTAAAAGGTTTCATAACGTCATCATTGTTTTAATTTTTCTATTATTATTATTATTATTATTATCATTATCATTATCATTATCATTATGTTTAATTAGTAATGGCGTTAGTGATGGCGTTAGTAATACCTTCGGGGATTTAGATAATGGATGTGATTACGCCAAAAAAAAAAAATTTTTTTTTTTTTTTTTTAATTTAAAAATAAATTTACAGTTTCTTTATTTTCGCGCCTTTTTTTTCTCCAGCGTGAAAGTTTTCAAAAATGAATTGAACTGGAATTTTTATTTTAAAAAAATTAAGAAATTCTGCTGGAGAAAAAAGGCGAGAATTACAAAAAAAAAAAAAAAAAAATTCGAATCGAAATCATAAAATGACAAAACGAGGAAGAGAATAGGAAGAGAATAAAAATTATTTTTAGGGGTAAAAATTCATACCGAAATTTTTTATTTTACAAAGGAAACGAAAATAGGTCAAAGGTCATATATTTAGAGTAATAATAGAGTAAAATTTAATTTTTAAAAAGTGACGTATAAAAAAAATTTGTTTTGTAATTGAAATTAAGTTGGAAATGGAGACAACAAGAACAACAACAACAAGAAGAAGAACAACAACAAAAACAACAACAAAAACAACAACAACAACAACAATAAAAACAAAAACAGCAACAACAACAACTCGTAGTCGTTTATCAATCACGCTATCACTTAAAAAAAAACATTTTATAGTTTTTCAAGGTCAACAAGGAATCTTATCAATTTCCATGAGGGGTCAAAAAAAAAATAATAATTTTTTTTTTCACAAAAAAGTTTCCTTTTTTGTACGCGCGTTTTTTTTTTTTTTTTTTGACAAATTTATGAACGTACGCAAGGTAAAAGAAAATTCAGAAGATGTGAAACGTAGAGGAAGATTTTGGGCTTTTCGTAACCTTTGACCCCTCCGCTTAAAAAAAAAAAATTATTTAGCGTACATAAATCACCTCCGAACGTTGTAATAATTCAAAAAAAAAAATTATTTATTTATTTATTACCCTTTAATATTTTTTTTATTTTATTGTTTTTATCTCTGTTATCACGAATGATAGCAATTAAATAATAATAATAATGAGAAAATTTTCCGATTCGAATCATTTAAAAAAAAAAAAAAAATTACGTAATTAATAAATTTTTTTGACGCACCCGTCGTCATCGTCGTTTGTCGTCACTCAACAAATTTTATTGCAAAAAAAAAAAGTGGAAAGAAACGTGACCAGGGAGTGACGAATGTGATAAGAAACAAACAACAACAGGAAAGAAAGTAAAAAATTTAGGCGGGTAATAATTATTACTCAAGTAATTAATTAAAATAATTAGTAATAAAAAGATGTTGTTGGTTCGTTTCTCTTACCGATTCAGTAAAAGGTAATAAAATGTGTTGTTATTTAACAAGTAATAAATTACTCAAATATTTTAGTAAAATTTTTGTAATAATAGTAATAATAATTGGTAATTGCAAAATGATGATGATGATAAAATAATTATTTTTTTTTATTGTTATTATTATTATTATTATTGTTCGATCGTGAAACCGAAAAACATTTTTTTCTTTTTTTTCAACACGTCCATTTTGTTTATTTATAAATATTAATAATAATAATAAGTAATAAAAATTACCAGCGATAATTAAAAGAGTAATTAAATATTTTTAAAAAACTGACTCGTCAAAAGTCGTTTTTTTTGAAACGTCACGTGACTGAGAACGATGACGGCGGCGGCTTAATAATAACAAAATTTAGCAGACGATATTTTATTTAAAAAAAAAAAACAACGTCACTTCCTATTGTTTAATTTTTTTTATTTTAAATAATAATAATGATAAATTTAATATTGTCGTGGACGAGATCGTCATTATTATTTTGTTTTCATTTAACGAAAAATAATTCGACTTGTTGCCTTTTTGCTTTGTTAAACCAGGAGAAATGTATTTTGCACTAACCTCCCCAACCGGTAGCAGGGAGAGTGAGAAACAAAGCCTAAACTAAAACTCCTGGACGGTGTGTCACCGAGGTCTCTTTCTTGGAGAGAGGAGCACCCGCGGGAATTTTAACTCGAATTTCAGCCTCAACCCCCACCTAAGACAGAACCTTCAGGTCTACACTCGCGAAAGTGAGGATCCTACCTGAGGAAAATCCCGGTACTTCCTCTTTTTACCCTTCGAGAGGCCGTCCCGATTTGTTCCTGCCGGGAGAGAGAGAGAGAGTTGTCTGGGGTCGCGAATCCCATTAACCCATCACCTGCCTTCCTTTCACTCACAGCTCCACATCTTGCCTACTTAGATCAAGTACCCAGTTTCGCCCCTTCGAACAAGAGTCGGCGCATTCCCAATGCCTCGAAAGGATGCTAGGTCACTTATCCCTTTATTTAGGTACAGGTTTGTTTTTGTTCGGAAGAGCTGAAATTGACCTTCCACTCCCAAGATTTCAACTCGGTGATATTCGGGCCGATTTTTCCCCTTTTTTTGACCTCCCCCAAGGCATCTCCAAGGTTTACCCCTAACGGACGCCTAGTCAAGGTGGAAAATCCAATCCGAGAATCCCCGCCATTAAAACATCCTCTATACCTAGCCTCCGAGTAGTTGGATTACAAGAATACACTACCACTCCCGACTCTACTTGTTGCCTTCCGCCATTTTTTTTTTTTTAATATTGAAAATCAAAAGTTTTGTTTAAATAATAATAACGATGATGATGATGATGATGGGAAATTTTTAACAATTGAAATATAATAAACAAACTCGCACCTGCTTTCATCTCACCGTCAAATAATAATAATAATAATAAAAACCGTTAAATAGGCAACGATGAGTTATCAATTAAAAACAAAACATTTTTTTAAAAAAATATTACGTAATAATACTTATTTAATCGAATTAATAAAAAAATTTATTTATTTATTTGTCTCGATCGAGACTCGCGGCCCTACAAACAAACGAATACAAATACGTTACAAATTTCTTTTTTAAAATTACTATTATTATTATTATTATTATTTTAATAAAATTTCTTATACCTTTTACGCAAACTCTTTCTTTTATTACGTAACAAAACCTTTTCTCACTCATTCGTTAATAATAATAATAATAATAATAATAAACGATCGTTTATTAATTCAAAATACACCTAAAAATAAATAAATAAATAAGTTTTTTTTTTTTTTTTTTTAATAACTTACATAATACTTTCTCTTATTTAAAATGGCAAAGAATGAAAGAAAAAAAAAGAAGCAAATAATAATAATAATAATAATAATAATAATAATAATAATATAATAATTTATGGAATATTAACAAAAAAAAAACACTTAAAAGTCTATCGTCGTAACCTTTTTCGTTACGATCGTAGTAATAATAATAATAATAATAATAATAATAATTACGAACTCCGTAAATTTTTTTTTTTTTATTGATTTTTTACACGCCGTTAATTACGTCACACGCACGTTTATTAACAAACAAACAAACAAAAGAAATTTTTCTTTTTTTTTTTTTTTTATAATCGAACGTAATTATAATGAGAGAAAAAAAAATTATAACGTTTAAACGTTTTGGGTTTCGATAAAATCAAATCGAATATAAATTAAATTGTTATGATTCCTTCGATAATAACAAACGACAACAACAACGACAAACGACAAACGACAAAAATAATTTAAATTGAAAGTTTTTTTTTTTTTAGCAAACGTCGATTCGTCTTAATGATTGTTATTATGTGATTTTTCTGAAGGCGTTTAAAATTGTTTAGTTTTTTTTTGTTATAAATGAATTAATAAATAATTCGAAATTGTGAGAATAATAATAATAATGATGATGATGATGACGATGATGATGATTATGCGTTACGGGGTAAGGTTTTATGAAAAAAATTTTCGGACGAGAAGTCGTGTCGCGGTGCCAAATAAATCAACAACAAACAACGTTTTTGATTGTTAAAAAAGTTACTATTTTGCTACTGACAGCAACCACAACAACCACAACTACAATCACTACCGTTTTGTTTTTTCATAAAGGTAAAGATCAAAACGCAAAAAGCTATTAAATATAATCGTCGTGTCACGAAAGTGATAAAATCTTTTTTTCTTCTCTCTTTCTTTCTCTCTCTCTCTCTCTTCCTCTCTCTCGTTTATTTTCCTTTGTTTCCATTTACGCGTGATAAAAATCATTCGTTTTAATTTTTTGTTGTTTGTACGCCGATTTTACGCGCATAAAATATTAAAATATTTTCCTCGTACTTTTACTTACTTTCGTGTAACTAGAAAAAGTTCAAAAAAGTCTCACGAATTTATTCGAGTAACGTCATAAGACCAAAACTCTTTTTTTTTAAATGAAAAAACGAAATAAAAATAAAAAGAAAGTGATTTTATGTCATTAATATTATCAACTTGAAATCGGCCAGGTAACAAACAACAACAACAACCAGACAAAAAAAAAAAATTTTTTTTTTTCTCATAACCGCAAGACCTGTTACGTAAGAAAAAAAAATATTTTTCATCTTTTTTTTTTTTTGTTTTTTTTT
This sequence comes from Pediculus humanus corporis, assembly GCF_000006295.1. Lineage (NCBI taxonomy): Eukaryota > Metazoa > Arthropoda > Insecta > Psocodea > Pediculidae > Pediculus > Pediculus humanus. The sequence goes on along the minus strand of NW_002987068.1, from coordinate 444,794 downwards.
TAACGTCCGCTCCTTTGTTTCCTTTGTTTCAATTTTTTTTTTATTAAGTCGTTAAAGCTACCACCTTACAGTGCGCGCGCAAAAAAATTAGATTTAAATTTTTGACGTGGTTTTAGATTTTTTAAAAATAAAAAAAATTTTTTTATAATTGATTTTTAAAATAATTACAATCCGGTTTAATTTTTTTTTTTTTAATAAAAACAAAAAAATTAAAAAAAAAAAATAATGAAAGGATGGTTTATTTATTTCCAATGACAACCGGTTGTTGAACAAACACATAACCGACCGCAACAACAACAACAACAACCATCATTCCGAGATTCTAAAAAAAAAAAAAAAAATTGATTTTGAAGGTTGCACAACATCGTCCGACATTATTATTATTCATTTTCATTTACGTTAGAGAAAAAAAAAATTCAATTCCGTGTGCGAGGAATTTTCTCTACAGGATTCCCTTCCTTCTCCGCCCCCCCCCCCGGAAAAAAGGGGGGGCAAAGGAAATTTTTTTTTTTGTCGGAAATGAGTAGAAGCCGAAACGAGGATTCAATCACCCCCGAAGGAACAAAAGAAGATGAAACAAATTAACCAGTTTGAATTCGAAAAATGGGACGTTTAATAAAAAAAAGGGGAGGGGAGGGGGAAACGGCCTTCGCATGTAAAGGTTAAAAGGTCATATTATTATTTCACGGGTATTTAATGGCAAAAAAAACACCATAACCACAATTAAACTCATCGAATGTCTATCTATATTTTACCTGTTCGTACCTACCTCCTGATTTAATCAGAGTTTAATGCCAAATAAGTCAGGATTAATTTGGCCCCCAGACAAGGATTTAATTGTGAGGAAAATTTTTTATTTTTATTAAATAACAACAACAACAACAACAAAAACAACCGAACAAAAAAAACAAAAAAACGCTCGAGGAGGCGGATGTAAATTTTTTTACAAAAAAAAAATCATTATTATTATTATTTATTTTTTTATTTAAACATAAAAGAAAAATCGTATAACAAACAAAAGGAAATTTCTAATCCGGGGGGTCGAGGGGGGAAGGGTTAAAATGAATGTTTAACGACAAATAATTTCTTTAAAAAAAAAATTATCTAAATTAGTTTGTAAACGTGTGACCCTAACAATAATTTATTTAAATAATTTTTTTTAAATTGATGACGTAATACTTCGGAAAAACGACATGAATTTTGAACAAAAAAATTGTTCATCTATAAATCAATAAAATTTTTTTGTTGTTGTTCTTGTGATGATTTTTTATATGAACCTTTCGTCACTCTCTCTCTCTCTCACACTCTCTTTCACTCACTCTTTTTTTCTCTCTTTCTTTCTCTCTTTCTGTCTCTGTCCTTTTTTCTTTTCTCTTTATTTTTTAATCCCTCTCTCTCTCTCTCACTCTCTTTCATTCACTCTTTTTTTCTCTCTTTTTTTCTATTTTTCTGTCTCACTTTCTGTCTCTGTCGTTTTTTTCTCTTCTCTTTATTTTTTAATCCCCCTCTCTCTCTCTCTTTTTCTCTCTTTGTTGTTTTATTTCTCTCTCTCTCTCTCTGTTTCTCTCTCTTTGTTTTTTTATTTCTCTTTCTCTCTTTTTCTTTTTCACCTTTCACTTTGTTTGTACCATTCTTTTCCTTTTTTCCCCATCTCTCTGTTTTTATGTCTCTGTCCTTTCTTTCCTCTGACCGTGCGAACACAAAGTTCCCCTCGGAATCTGGCTCCCCTCCGCCCGCCGCGACCCCGCTCGCGGTAGAGGACGAGTCTCTCCGCCGCGAAGAGATCGAGCGGGGGAGTTCCCGACAGAAGGCAAGCCACCTCCGCCGCCAGAGACGCCTTTAGGAGTTGGATAGCCTTCTCGCGAAGCGGCCGCGACCTACGTGTGGGGCGGCCCACACCTGTGCTCCGTACAGGCCCATGTAGTGAACGACCGTCGCGTACAATCGCCTGATTCTCGCCCGCGGATCCCGCAGGTTCGGCATCAGGCGCCCTAACGATGCGCTCGCGGCTCGGATCTTCAGTCCGAGGAGCGCGAGGTGTTGCCCGAAAGTGACACCCGAGTCGAAAGTCACCCCCAAATATTTGAGCGTCTTCCTCACCCCGATCCTTTTTCCCCCAGACGATAGTGCCAGGCCGTTGGGAAGCCGATTCCTCGGACGGTGGAATCCGCAAGCTTCCGTCTTCGGCAGAGACACCTGAAGTCCGATGCTCCGGATGAACTCCACCGTCGCGCAAAGTCCCGTTTCCGCACGATCCCGAACCTCTGCCCACCCACGACCGGTCGCGAGGAGCAGGGTGTCGTCCGCGTAGCACATCAGAGAGCAACCTTCGGGAAGGACGGTCTGGGCAAGGACGCAGTCGTAGGCGATATTCCAGAGGACTCCTGGGGCACGCCGCAAAAAACGTCCGCCGTTTCCGTAGTCCCGTCCGGCTTCTCGTACAA
>NW_002987068.1:440471-442330 GCF_000006295.1 Pediculus humanus corporis | reverse complement strand
GAACAAAAGAAGATGAAACAAATTAACCAGTTTGAATTCGAAAAATGGGACGTTTAATAAAAAAAAGGGGAGGGAGGGGGGAACGGCCTTCGCATGTAAAGGTTAAAAGGTCATATTATTATTTCACGGGTATTTAATGGCAAAAAAAAAAAAACACCATAACCACAATTAAACTCATCGAATGTCTATCTATATTTTACCTGTTCGTACCTACCTCCTGATTTAATCAGAGTTTAATGCCAAATAAGTCAGGATTAATTTGGCCCCCAGACAAGGATTTAATTGTGAGGAAAATTTTTTATTTTTATTAAATAACAACAACAACAAAAATAAAAACAACCGAACAGAAAAAAAAAAGAAACGCTCGAGGAGGCGGATGTAAATTTTTTTACAAAAAAAAATCATTATTATTATTATTATTTATTTTTTTATTTAAACATAAAAGAAAAATCGTATAACAAACAAAAGGAAATTTCTAATCCGGGGTAGGGGGGTCGAGGGGGGAAGGGTTAAAATGAATGTTTAACGACAAATAATTTCTTCAAAAAAAAAATTATCTAAATTACACGCGGTGTAAAGCGACGAAAAACGCGAACCCATCACCCCGACAGATTTGCCGAGGATCCGATAATGCACGCCGTTCGGGCCCGGAGCCGAGCGCTTCTTGGAGGCCGCGTCGAGGAGGATGCGAATCTCCCCCTCGGTTACTCAGTCGCGTTCGCGGTCGAAGGCGAAGTCCGCCGGAGGAAACGCGTAGGGCGCGACGCGCGGGAAGAGTTCCGCGATGACTTCGGCGAGAAACTCCCCTGTCATGCCGGCCGTCAGCGGCCCCGACGAACTCCGCAGCTTCTTGGTCACGATGCGGAACGGAAAACCCTAAGGATCTGAGTCGACTTCGCTCAGGAGCTCCATCCAACGCTCCTCCTTCGAACTCCATATTGCTCGACGAACCCGAACCCGCGACGCCCGCCACTCCGCTTTAAGCCTTAGCGAAGTCGAATCGGTCACGATTTCCTCGTAATCTCCTCCGCGGCGGAGGAGTTCACGTTTCCTATTCCCGAACCGACGACGGGCGAAATAGGACTCCTTTCACAGCTCTCCTATCTCGTCCGTTCACCAGTATTTCGACCGCTTGCGCTCGTTCGTTCGCGAACCGACCCTCCTTACGCAGGAATGCAAGATGCGACGCAAATCGTCCCGGATCCTCCGCGCCATCTCGCCGGCGTTTTCAACCCCCGAAACGTTTAATTTTTTTTACTTTTCCCCTTGGGACCCCTTCCATCTCTGCATCAATTTTTTTTTTTGTTTTAATTACTCAACAAACTGTCGGTGAAGGTAAAAAAATTATCAGAAATTTCAGCAATATTTTTTATTTATTTATCCATAATTTTTTTTAATAAAAAAAATTTCGAATAAATGTTTAAAAATTAAAAAAAAAATTACGTAATCGATTAAAGTAATAAACGAATGATAACAATCACGTCTGGAGATAAAAAATGAAGAAGAGAGAGAAAGATAGAGATAGAGACATCTTTTTTTAATTAAGTAATAAAATATAAATAAAAATTAAAAATAATTTTTATTACGAAATCTTCAAATTCTCCAGTTCCAGTCATGTTATTTTTTTTTTTTTTTTATCAAAAACTCATTCATTGACTGTCCAAAACTATAAACGTTAAAATAATAATAATAATAATAATGATAAAATAGAGAAAAAAAATCGACTTCGTTTTGATAAAAAATAAACAAATATGGCGTACGTTTAAATCGATTGTCATTATATTAAATTAAATTTTTTGTTATTTTATTTTATTTAATAATTATGGGAAAATAATTTCATAACTTTTATTCTTTTTTTC
>NW_002987068.1:414702-440451 GCF_000006295.1 Pediculus humanus corporis | reverse complement strand
ATTTTTAAATCTTTTTAACTCGATTCGTAAAAATCATGAATGAAAATTTTTTTTTTCGACGGAAATTCATGTCGAGCAAACAAACAAACAAACGAACGAACAAACAAGAAGAAATTTAAATAGCCGTAAAAAATTAAACGATGCAAAAAAAAAAAAAAAAATAGAAAAGCGTTTAAATGGTAATAATAATAATAATAAGAGTAATTGAATTGAAAAATTTTTTTTTTTTATCAATCGGCCGATTACGTAGGCGCGAGTCATTCATTATCATTCGTAATTAAAACGTAGCGAAAGAAAAGAAAAGAAATTTCGAAAAGCGTGGGCAGATTTTCCATTTTTCGCCTTGAATTTTTTCATCATCATCGATTCATAAGTATAAACATATAATTAATCAATAATAATGATAATAATAATAATAATAATAAGAATAATAATGTTAATAAAGGTGAAAAATATAAAACCGTTGCGTGATGCGATCCCTTCCCTTAGAAATCCACCACCACCGCCACCGCCGCTGCCATTTTAATAATATTTATTCGTTTTTAATAATCTTAAAATTATTATTATTATTTAATAATTATTTAATATGTTTAATTAATTAATAAAAGGTTAAGAAGAAAATTATTAATTTATTAACATAATTTTATTACTCCCTCGCACGCATTAATTATTTTTTTTTAATAACCTAAAACGAATTTAATAAATTTTATTATTATTATTATTATTTTCGGTAGGATAATAATAATAACGATTGTTTAATTTTTTATTTTATTACCATAATAAATTCGTAAAACGTTTAAAACATCATACAATTTTATTATTATTATTATTATTATTTTTATTATTATTATTATTATTATTATTATTTTAATTATTATTACCCGTACGAAAAAAAAATTGAAAAAAAAAAAATTTTATTTATTTATTTATTTATTATTTTTTAAAAAGTTTAAGGCTCTTCTTCTTCTATTTTTTTCACGATAGTTTCGAAAGTAAAAACAATGATAATAATGATAATAAAACATATTTATTACTTGCGTGTGTGCGTGTGCGTGTGCGTTAACATACGCAGGTAATAAATAAAAAAAAAAAACGTTTGATATTAATAATAAAATCCATATAGGAAGAATATTTAATTTTTTTTTTTTTTTTTTACCTGAGAATAAAATTATCATTATCATTATCATCATCATTATCATCATCATTATTATTATTATTTACGAATCCCGATGTAAAAAAAATAAAACCTTGGCTAGAATTTCAAAAGTGTCCGAAATTAAAAAAAAATTAATAAATAATTTTTTTATTAATGTTTTTTATGTAAAAAAGAAATTTGGTCACGTGATTTTTACACATAGCAGAAGAAAAGTTTATAATATTTTCGATCTTGGGGGGGGGGGAGAGAAAAAAAAAATGAACCCTGGAATTAATTTTTACCGAAGGAAAATATGGAAATGGGTTGGAATAATTAATATTAGGAGAGGAGAGAAGAGAAATTTCGTCACGTGGTAAAATGTAGTAACAATAATAATAATCGGGTAAACCTGGAGAAGAAGAAAAAAAAATTCCAGTTTTATTATTAAACAAACAAATGGGGAGTTGTTATGAAATCTCCCCCTACTCCTCTACATCCCCCCACTTCAACTCACTCACTAAAATCGAACGTAGAATATTTAAAATTTTTTTTTTTCCGATGGAAGGAAGGTGGGGATCACACGTTAAAGTGGGAGAATAAAGGGGAGGGAAACAAAGGTAAGATGAGATGGGATCCCTTTGTAATATGTGATCCCGGAATAATGGATCCCTATCCTTTAAATAATAATTTACTCCCTCTAAATGTTTTTTTTTTTTTTTTTTTTTTTAACTTTCACCTTCTTCTATTGGTTTGTCTCTCTTTCTCTACTTAGACATTAATAAACCTCATCATCTTCTTCTTCTTCTTCTTCTTCTTTCTTGGGGGTCAACCCTATTATTATTATTATTATTTTTCATCTTCTTTTTCTTATTTTTTCGTATTATTATTATTCAATCGTCTTCTTCACGTGAGTGCGTTGTGTTGTCAATTATAACGAAAGTGCAAGTTTTGTTTTTTTTTTTTTATTAAAAAAAAAAAAAAAAAAGCGAAAGTTATCATAACACCGGCTTTATCACACTTATTATTATTATTATTATTACCTGGTATCAACATTTTTTTCTCTCTCTTATTAATTTTTCTTTTTTTTTTTCATTCATTCATTCTGGAAAATTCATTTCGTTCATTAATTGAAATTAAGCAAATTTTTTTTTTTTTTGTGTATCCTTAGGGAGAATGAATTTTTTTTTTTCTTTAGTGAGCATTAGATAATAATAATAATAATAATAATAATAATAAATATTTGATTAGAAAAGGCAAAAAAAAAGCAGAAGAATTTTTTTTAAAAACGCCGCCATCAACATGAGGATATTCCTTTTCATTATATTATTACAGGTAAGTCGATTAAAAAAAATTTTTTTTTTGTTTTTTTTTCGGGGGGATTTTTGGGGATTCGTACCTGAAATTTTTTTTGAAAATTTCATTTATTATTAATTACTATTTAAATTAAAATTATTATTCGTAATAATTTATTAAAGTAAAAAAAAACACAAAAAATTTATTTTAAAATTTCGAATATCAATCGAATCGATTTGAATAATTTTCTTTTATTATTATTATCATCATTTTTTTTTAATTATGGCGATCGTTACAAATTTTATAAAAGTATCAAATTAATTCGCCATTATTATTATTTTTTTTCGGCGTTAATTAATTATTAACAAACATCGTCCGACATTTTTAATAGGTTTAAAACAATGAAAATAATTTTTAACCACCACGCATAAAAAAAAAAGATTAAAAAAATTTACGCGCGTAAAATTATAATACTTACGCGCGTAGCAAACCTGTATCTATCAATCGAACGAATATTTAAACAAAAAAAAAATTTACGCGGCGTTTTTTATTAATATGGCGACCGTTAACAAAAAAAGTTTATTTTTCTAACGCATTAAAAAAAACTCACGATAAATTTAATTTTATAGATTATTATTATTATTATCATTATTATTATTATTTGAATTTAAAATTATAACTCACGTAATAATAATAATAATAATTTATTTTTTATAGATTTTTCTCTCTGAAAAAGAGCCGCTCGGTATTTATTTAAAAAGGAAAATATTTATTGATTATATTTTAATGCATTAACACATTAAACTATTACTATTATTATTATTATTTATGTTTTTAAAAAAAAGCAGAAGAAAAACAATATTGACAAATGAAGGGGTGTACGAGTTAACGCGTTAAGATAATTACGAGATTAACCGCCGTACGGTAATTTTTGCGTACGCATTGCGTAACGCGAAGAAATTTTTTTTTTTTTAAGGTTAAAAAAATAAGGAGTGCTCATCGTCGTGACCCGGTAGTAGTAGGTCAACCTAGAAAGTGATGTCTACGCATTTGATTCGAAAAAATAATAATGATAATAATAAAATTATTACGCGTCGCTGTCGTTTCCCCCCTCTCTCTCTCTCACCCACCCACCCTCGATTTTGAAGGAAGGGAAAAATGGATTCGTGATTTTTATTAAAAAAAAAAAAAATTTATTATTATTATTATTGTCATTGCAAAATTTTAATTTATTTCTATACCTATCGATAGATCGATCGATGTATCGATCGATCGGTGGGCGAAGTTTTTATAATCGTCACGACTTCGATGATGATGATGATGACGACGGCGTGAGACACCTATCTAAATTACCCGTTAATGTATGTCACCGACTAAGCTTCCCGTCACGCATTTTTTTTTTTTTTTTGGAAAGAGTAGTAGTAGGACGTTGGGATAAATCAAAATGGGTGTCGTCAAAAAAAAAAAAAAATGGCAAAACGATTGCAAAATATATAATATGTAAAATTAAAAGAAGGAGAGCAAGTCGATAGAATTCGTGATTTACATATAATCGCGACGACGAGTCAACGATGACGTCATTTTAAAAAATGGAGACGAATTACGGTTTCTGAACGCACTCACGCACTCACTCACGCGTTTTTAATTATATGAATTAACCAAAAAAAAAAATTTTTGCGGGAAATAATTATTTTTTAAACAAAGTTTCGATCACTTACGACGATTCATTCGTATTACGTCATTTTCGTCGTCGACATATTTGAAAGAAAAAAAATTTTTTTAATTAAGGTTTAAATACAATACCCAGGCACACACAAATATAAAATTATTATTATTATTATTATTATTATTATTCATTTTTTTTAATAGTTTGACCTCAAAGGTTGGTTATGTCACTGGAAGATTCATTTTTTCCAAAAAAAAAAAAAAAAAAAAAACGAGTTTGACGACTTGACGACATTGAATTTTTTTTAGTTTGTTTTATAACAACTTTCTAAGCTAGTAAATTATTCCTGTCGTTTTTTTAAAAAAACTATTAATTAACTTTTGAAATGATAATAATAATAATAATAATTTTTCAATAGAAAAACAATCGACCTATTAATAAATAAATTCCCTTCCCCCTCACCTTTCCCCCAAGTAAAAAAAATAAAATTAATTAAAAATAATTTTTTACGTACGCCTGATGTTATTATTACTTGTTATTATTATATTATTATTACGTATTTTAATGGAAACGAACGAGAATTCAAATTTTTTCAAATCTCTCGAATATTGAAATTTTATTTAACCTTTGACCTTTATAAATTTATATTAACGTTAATAATTTTTTATTTATTAATTAATTAACTCACGTATTAAAATAATAATTAACAATTCAAATCGCACTGATAAGATAAAAAAAATGGAAAAAAAATGTTTTACATAATTATTATTATTATTATTATTATCCCCCTGTTGACTTTTATCATTATTATCATTATCATTATTATTATTACTTTAGTAAATGTGAACGTCATTGACACATTGCTAAACTACAACTTTTGAATTTATTTATTAACGGTAAAAAAAAGAGGAAAACGTTCATTCAGGAAATACTGTAAACCGGGTACTATTATTATTATTATCATTAATGATAATGATAATAATAATAATATTACCCAGTTTATCAATTAAGTGATAAGGACAACGTCCTTGACAGTGAAAAAGAAAAAAAAACTGGATTCGTATTTATTATTCCAGTGTCAACCGTTTAAATAATTAAATAAAATTTCCCCCTCTTCCCCCTTCTCCCTCCCGTCAATAATTTTATTAAATAACCTGGAATAATAACTTGTCTCAACGATCGGACAACAAACGCAACAAACAACAACAAACAATGAATAACGATTAAATAATAAATATATATGGGGAGACAAGGTTTAACGTAATTGTTATTACGTAACGGATTTTTTTTTTATCCATAAAGATATAAAATTTCATAGAGTATATAATATTTTTTTGTCGGGGGGAGAGAAAACGAGAACGTTTTTAATAAGGTTATAAGGCGGTGGACTCGATGTTAAATCGTTCTAGGCGTATCGTTAAATAATAATAATAATACAATATCATTAATTTTTATACCTTTAAATAATATATATAATTTGGGTATAAGGGGTTCGATCGTATGTCGCCATCTTATCTTATAATATTCAAAAGAAAATTATTACGTTTTTTTTTTGTTGTCCGTTAAATCTAAAACCACGACTTTATGTGACGTCACAATAATAACAAATAAGGAAATTTTTTAATTGCGAAAACGTTAGAATTTTTTTTCTTTTTTTTGTTCTTCCATAAATTTTACGACCGTGAAATTTTAAAAAAAGAAAATTTTTTTTTTTCATTTGTCCTCCAGTAAATTCTCCAGTGAGTGAGTGAACGTCACATAATCCAGAGAGAGAAAGAGAGAGAGAGAGAAAAAATTAATTTACGATAATAAATTACATAAAAAGAAAGAAAAAAAACGTTTAATTTATTGTTTTTCACTCTCTTTGCGACAACTTTTTTCTAAGGTTCATCGACCCCCCTTGCCCCCCGTTTCCCCCTCACTCCCTCCCCTCGCGCAGTAACAAATTACTCGTGAAATTATTTAAATACGTAAAAATTTACAAAAAAAAAAAAAAACGGCAAACGTTGTCGCATTGTCAAAATAATATTGACAAAGTGAAATTTGTTTGACCTTGTTCGTTGCATAGAAAATGTTCCTTCGCCGTTCAACAATCAAACAAACAAACAAACAATTTCTTCCCAAAACAAAAAAAAAAAAAAATTTCTCAACAATTTTACTCACACAAACACACACACGATAACGTAATGTTAATAATAATAATATATTACATAAATTTTAATAAATCAAATTGATTTAATGACGAGAGAGAGAGAGAGAGAAAATTATTTTCCGACATTTTTTTACGTTTGTCAAAACAAACGACGACAACAACAACAATAACAACCGTTTACGACAATCGACAATAAACGACAATTTTTTTTTTCATAAAAATTAAAACTTTATTAATTTTTTTTAGCTGTATACTACGTCAAAATAATTAAAATAATTATTTAAATTTTATTATTATTAATAATAATAATAATAATATTAATAATAATAAAACGATACTAAGTCGAAACCCGTTACGTCATTCATTGGTAAAAAAACGCGCGCGTTTTTCTTTTTTTTTTTCTCTCATTTTTCGCGCACCCTCGAATGAAAAAATTCGAATGAAATTTTTTTTTTTTTAAATTTATGTAAAGAAAAACCCAAAAAAAAAATTTCCCAGAAAATTCCATCGTCACTTAATCGTTTATCGTGGCATTAATTAAATTTATTAACATTTCACGAATTTTTTTGGGAGGAGGACACATAAAAAAAAAAATAAAATCAGGTTGTCGATTAGTAATAGAAAAAAAAAAAAAATAAGGCAAAACAATCATTATTATTATCATCATTAAAAAAAAAAACAATGAATGGAATCCGAGGCAATCACCTATTGTTTTTATCATTATTATTATTATTATTACGATACGAAATTTTGTAACGAGAAAAATATTGTTCTCATTTAAAAAAAAAATTCATTCGGAGAATGTTTTTAATTAATAACGGCGGCGTAAAAAAAACCAATATGGCGACGCATGCAAAAGGACGACAGGTTAAATGAAAAGAAAGAAAGAGAGAGATAGAAATTAAATTTGCAGGTATGCAAATCGACTTTTACTTTTGTCGTTTAAATTTATTTATACAACAAACAAACAACAAACAATGGGTTTGTTCGTTGTTCATTCAAGGCCAATAAATTTCCTTACCTCTTCAATTTTTTTTTTATTTAAATCAAATTAATAATTCTTTGCCATAATAATAATAATAATAATATTTGTGTGTCGATTTCGGTTTGTGACGTCACGCAATTAAAAACGAATAAATAAAAAATGGGGAGAAAAAAATATAAAAAATTTCGTAACTATTATTATTATTAATAATAATTTACTCCTTATGTTTGAAATTTTTTTTCTGAGAAATAATAATAATAATAATGAAATTTTAGTCGAATGTTTAATGAATCGATAAATAAACAAACAAACGTTTCGAGTATGTAATTATTAACACATCGTGTGTTAAACCCCATCAAATAAATTTTTCGTTTTCTGCTTCCACGTTAAAAATCTTTGATCGGTGATGATGATCGTTGAAATAAGAATTTCTGACCGGATACCGGGTAAAAAAAAAAATCGATAAACCGGTTCTCGTTGAATTTTTTTTGCGGTACGAAATGGTTTAGGGAGAATCCGGGAGGGGGGAATGTAAAACAGGATTTAAAAAAAAAAGGGATAGGGAGGAAGATGATGGGTAAACAAGGACGACATGATTGATTTATTAAATATAAACATATTTACGAATCGTACCTTTACGGTTTTAATTGTTTTTGAAAATCTCACGAGAGTGACGATTATTGTGGGGGGCGACCGCAATCGAAAATACCTTAAATTTTACGTTACGTAACTTAATTAAAAAATACCCGAACCCTGAACACGCACGCACACACGCACAATCCCAACCACAAATTTAAAAAAAATTTTTCATTACGTAATTATTGATTCTCATCCATTTTTTAACAATTTTATATTTTTTAAATAATAATAATAATAATAATAATAATAATGATGATGATGATGATGATGATAATGATAATAATAATAATAATAGATCAATAAGTAAACAAACATTTTTCGAACGACAAGAGCGGCTTTTGAAAAATTATTTTTAAATCACAACCGCCCTTTGCCCCTCCCCCCTCTTCCCTCACTTCTTCCTTTGACCCTAAAAATTTTCTCTCTCTCTCTCTCTCTCTCTTTTCACAACTTAAATTTATTTACATTTGATTCTTTCTAACAACAACGCAAAAGATATCATTAAACCGCAGCAAACATATAATTTAAAATATCGCGCCAAAAATCGAATAATTATAAAGATGGCGGACGAATTTAAAAAAACGGTTATGGAATAACACGATGACGACAGATCATTTATATTTATCTCTCTCTCTCTCTCTTTTATCCACTATTTATTCATCATTATTATTATCATTATTAATTATTATTTTTTTGGAGAATGTGATATTAATTAAAAATTATAATTTATTAATTTTTTATTAATAAATTAAAATCATCCTTATTTAAAACCGTCAAGTTCGTTTCAGGTATTCGTTTTTTTTTCCACGATAAAAAAAATACCTGGAATGTTTGTTTTTTTTTTTTGTCCATTTTCGATTATGCCAACCTTGAAAAAAAAAAAAAAATTATCATTAATTAATAAATTTTTTTTTAAAAAAAATTTCCCCCCTCTCTTCTTTTTTTTTTTTTTTTTTTTTTTTTTTTTTGGTATTGGCATCCCTTCTTCTTAATACTTAAACGCATCCTTTTTTAATATAAAAAAAAGGAAGAAAGTTAATAATAATGATAATGATAATAATAATAATAATAATAATAATAATGGTAATAATAATAATGTAAAACTCGTTACTTAAACTATTATAATTTTTTTTTTTTTTGATATATCATTTTAAAGACAAGCCCCCTTTTTATTGCACAAAATAAGAAGAAGAAGAAGAAAAGACGGCGGACATTTTTAAGAGAAAAAATAATAATAATAATAATGATGATGATAATGATAATAACAACACATAGGTTAAAATAAGGATGATTTTGTTTTTTTTAATGAGTTTTTGTGGCATAAGAATATAAATTCGTGTTTACCTTAAGGCGTTGTTTTTTTTGTGTGTGTGCTAAATACATTCATTTCAAAATATATATATTTTATACTTGGGTAATAAGTTTTATATAATTATTATTATTATTATGTAAATAAATAAATAAATAAATAAATTTTATTTATTTATTTTATTAGCGTCTTGAAAAAAAATTTTTTTTTGTTTTTTTTTTATAAAAAATTTTCTAAACGATTTCTGTGATGATAAAAAAATTCGTTCCGCCATTTTCACCGCCTTCCATAAAAAAAAAAAAGAAATTTGTTTTTTAATTGTTGTCACGTGATATTGTGTATTACGTAAACAAAATTTTTTTAAAATTATGAAATAAATTAAATCGATATTACGTAAACAATAATAAAAAAAATTATTTATTTAATCGAATTCAAAATTAAAACGAGAAAAATTTAAATTTAAATTTTAAAAAGAAAAGAAAACAATCGAAAAAATGTCGTTTGTCGATTATTATCATTATCATTATCATTATTATTATGGTTACTCTTAAACACGACAAGGCTCTTATTTGTTCGGGTTTTTAAGCATTTATCCCAGGTTTCTACCCGATTCCTTAGGGACAAATACTCAAATTTCGGTGGTGCTATTTATATAGTATTTTCCAAAGAATGTGGGCCGTCCTACATATTATTATTATTATTATTACATTATTATTATTATTATTATTTTAATTCAACGCGAGATTCCATGCTTGCACTTGTAGGAGTTTTATTTCCAAAATTCTACCCGATTCCTTACGAATAAATGTTTCGATATTAATTTTTTCCTAGATTTTTCCAGAATATTCTCCAGTCTTATCCAGACTTTTCCAGTTTTCTCCAGATTTTCTCCAGACTTCTCCAGTTTTCTCCAGAATATTTTTAGACTTCTCTAGGCTTATCCAGACTATTCTAGTTCTCCAGTTTTCTCCAGACTTCTCCAGTATTCTCCAGAATTTTTTTCCAGACTCCTCCAGTCTTATCCAGAGAAACTTCCCTAATCTTCTACACAGCCTTTCTAAACTTTTTTTCTAAACTTTTTCATTTTTTCTAAACTTTTCCAGATTTTCTCGGGACTTTTCTTGTTATTATTATTATAATTCTCGTCATTATTATTAATTGAACGAATTCTATTTATAACAGATTTTAAGCTCGCTCATCGCCGATCGTTTGTCAAAACCGTTACCCATAAACCTCGGGGCATAAAAAGGCCTTAAATCTATTTTCAAAAGGGGAACCCCTCCCCCCACCAAAAAAAAAAAACGGAGAAATTTCACTATAGTGAATTCGGTTATAAAAATCGATAAAAATCGAATCGAACGCCGATCGATCAGTAATAGTCAGTCTAATAATACCATTATTATTATTATTATTATTATTATTATTATTATTATTATTATTATTATTGTCATTATTATTATTCATTTAATGAAACGTTTAAAAAGAAAAAAGAAAATTAATATAAGTCACGGCCCTGAATATTATTATTATTATAATGAAAGGTTGTTACAATATTTTCAATAAAGTTCAAGGTACTCCACAAACGCACACGCACACGCACGCACACACACACGTATAAACATAATAAAATACACTTAATGTGATTTACCAGGATGATGATGATGACGATGATGATGATGATGATCTTAAAAATCCTTGACAAGCCTTTCGGGCTAATTATTCTATTCATGCAATTTTTTGTACGATATTATTTATAAACCACATATTAAAATTTATTTTTTGCTTTTTTCTTAAATTTTTTTTTTTTTTTTTTTTTTAAATGGATGATTACGAAATAGAAAAAAAAAACAAAAAAATTAATTTTTATTTATTATTATTATTATTATTATTATTATTAATATTTTGTTAAATTAAAACCAATCACGTTTTTGCCCTTTTAATAATTTATTTTATTTGTCAACTCTCGAAAATGAATTTTCGGGTATTTTTTTAAAGGTGTGTGCGTGTGCGTGTGCGTGTATTCTTTACAACTCTTCAGTTACGCATTACTATTATTATTATTATGAATCGAATTTATGATAAACATGAGTTTAATAATAATAATAATAATAAGACGATCCTTTTTTAACCGACACCCACACTCGAGTTAATAAATTGCGGAAACGTCGGAAAAAAAAAAATGAAAAATTAAATTAAATGTGAAAAAGAAAAAGTGTGTTGTTAACAAGGCTAAGGTCAAAAGGTCAATAATATTAAAAAAAAAGCCGACCGATCGCCGCCATTTAAAAAAAAAAAAAAAAAAAAAAAAATTTTCTTCGAGTTCTATGGAAATAATTTTGAAAAAATTTTTAACGACAATAATAATCACAAAATTTATTAATTAAATCGAATGGGAAAATGAAAAATTATTTTTCCGGAAGTTAATAAAATAATTGAACGAGAGGAACTTCCGTTTGAAAACCGTTACAAAGAAAATATTATTATTCTGTGAATTTGTGGAAAAAATGCGACGGTTTCCGGTTCGTGAAAAAAAAAAAAAAATGACCATAAAATTATCGATAATCGATGATGATACGTCATAAATTCAAGGTTATCATTTTGTTAATAATAATAATAATAATAATAATAATAATAATAATAAAAGTCCAGGAGAAGGAAGTGCATGAAAAAAAAAAAATGTCGGTTGTTGTATTAAATGTCAACAAAATTACATCGACAGGTGCACCGCGTGGGTTTTTTTTTAAGGTTTGTTTAGGTGATACATAACAAACGCTAACGATCCTACAAACAACAAACAACAAAACTTTCTCATTTTTTTTCTTTTTTAATTTTTATAATTACGTAATAATTTGTCGGCGTAAAAAAAAAAAAAAAATTGTGAAACTCCAAAAAAAAAAATGAAGGTGAATTTTCCCATCGTTTAAAAATTCGGAAAAAAATTTAATCGCTGGAAAATATTTTTGGACAACAAACGATCAAAAAAAAAAGGGAGACAAAAAGGGGGGGGGTTTCGTATTTGAACTCTGAACATTTACAACAAAAAAAAAAAAAATTACGTAATTTAACACTTTAACACGCGTGAACTTATCAACTCGATGTGTGTAAAACACGTTACAAGTAATCATAATTACACGTTCTTCCGCGTTTTTATTATTATTATCATTATTATTATTATTATTATTATTATTATTATTATTATTATTATGATTACTTTTTTTTTAAATTACGTAAAAATTTATATAAAAAAAAAAAAAATGTTAAATTTGCAAAGAGTTTAATTAATTAAAATAAATTACGCGAGGATAAAAATAGAAAAAAAAGCGAAATATTTAAACACCGATGGAAAAGTTGAAAGGTCAAATTTTTTTTTTGGAGTGTTAGATAAATGTTTTTCAATTGGATATTACCCGGGGGGCGGGGAGCGGGGGGAGCGGTTAAGCTAATTTAAAAGAGAAAAATTTCTCTCCCTCCTTCCTTCCTTCCAATTTTTTCTTAAACTAAATTATTTAAAAAAAAAAAATATTACCCTAATTAAATTACTTAATAAAAATAATAATAATAATAATTTCACAACACGATGAAATTAAATATTTATTATTATCATTATTATTATTATTATTATTTCTTTAATTAAATTAAATTAAATTTTTTTTTGTTAAATTAATTTTACAAAAAAAAAAATTTCACAATTTTGTAAAAAAAAAAAAAAAATATTTATGTATGCATGTGTAACAAACACGTGGTGATTAATAAAATAATAATAATAATAATAATAATAATAATAATAATAATAATAATAATAATAGTAACACATTGGGCCATTTTTTATTTCTCATCATGTTCTTTATGTAAAGTTTAAAATATAAAAAAAAAAAGAAAACAATGAATTTAAATTTCAAAAAAAAAATTCAAATTGAAATTTTTCTCTTAATAATTTCATAAGAATAAATTAAATAAACAATATTAATAATAATAATAATAAGTTATAAAGAAATAAAAACAAAAAAATTTCAAATTTGAACAATCGTATCGTGTTATAATAATAATAATAGTAGCAGAAGATAATTATAGTTATTAATAATGTTAATATATATATATATATTATTTTTCAGTTGGTTTGCGGCCAATTGTTAACAAGTCAAGATGACATAGAGAAAATAAACGCATTGCAAGAATTTAGCGGTAGAAAAATAAATATAAATTATCATCATCATTCAGATGATTCGACCGAATCTCAAAATTTACCCGTCGATAAAAAATCATTGAAACCGTATTTTTTCGAAAAGAAAAAAAATGACGGATCATTCGATTTCGATTTAATTAACAATAATAATAATAATAATAATAAAAAGAATAGGAAAAAATTATTTGCCGACGATAAAACGTTACACGATTTCATAGCAACGCCGCAAAAAATAACGATCGCACAAAGTGGTGGAGAAGACGAAGAATATGAATTATTTTCCCGCCAAGAATCAAATCGTGGTTTGATTAAGTTTTTCGATGTGAACGAAGAGCAAGAATTAGAAAAACCCGTGCGTAAAAAATTTTCTAAAAAAGTCACAGTCACTTCTATATCGCAACCATTTTTACCGAGAGCTTTTAATACTGAAAAAGAATTTAAACAAGATGAAAATGGTTTTACAAATATCGCAAGAAGAAATTCAAGGCAAATACATTCTGAAGAAATGGCACACGTTCATATTAAAGATATTATGGCTGAATGTGGTGATACTGGTATTAAAGTTGAATTAGAATTTAACGAACCTTTTAATGGAGTTGTTTATAGTAAAGGTTATTTTAACGATCCGAAATGCACGTAAGTTTATCATTCAATCATTCATTATTTATTTTTTTACCCATTAGAATAAAAACATTCATTCAATCAACTGTTAATTACTGATTAGTATGTTATGAATTGTTTATTGTAACAAAAGAACACAAACCTTTTTCAATCTTAATCCAAAGTTTTTGTTTTCTACTCCATCCAACAAACATTTACCCTGTAAATCTTAATGATTGTCGATGAATGTTAAACCTAAAAATAAAAACATAAGTGTCAATATTATTAGCAAACTTATTAAATTCTTATTAAAATAACCAAAAAAACAAACAAACAAAATACAAACAAGAGTTTAAAATAAATGCATTTAAAAAAATGTTTTGATCAAGAGGTCTTAAAACAAAAAATAAAAACTATTTTATAATAATAATATTAATTACAAACATTATTTTTTATAATTTTAATGAATGTTATTTATATGAAAATTGATAAGGAAAAAATAATTAAATTATTTAAGGTATGTCACTTCAGGAAGTGGTCGAAATAGATTCGATTTTGTGATTCCTCTAAAAGGATGTGGTTCCGGGCCGTCTAAATGCAGCAGAGGTAATTGTGGATTTACTGATAATGTAATCATTATACAAAGTGATGATGTCATTCAGGTACGGTACGCTACATAAGTTAGTATAATTTATTATGGAAATTTAACCAAGTTTATATACATTTATAATTTTGACAGGAAGTTTGGGACGTAGCAAGAAAAATATCATGTCCTTCAGGAACATTTAATGAAAAATCAATTGCCTTCAAACCGTTTACTGTTGATATGCTGGAAGTAGTGTCTGTACCTGTAAAAACGGGTAGGGCAAATATTGATTGTTGGATGGATATTCAAAGAGGAGTTTATCCGAACGTAAATATTAAATTTTATACCCACAATAAATCAATACTTAAAAATATTAAGCAGATTAATTTTTTAAAAAATTTAAGAATGTAATTTTACCACACTTTAGACTTCTCCTATCAAAGAAATAATTAAAATTGGAGAACCTTTAACAATATTAATATACATTAAAGACGACAAAAATCAATACAATGTAAAAGTGAGAGACTGTTGGGCTTATGATGATGAAGCCTATGATTCACCAAGAACCACAAAACTTCAACTAACAGACGGAAATGGATGCCCGACGTAAGTTAAATACTCTGAAAAAAATAATAATAATAACAAATATATGAAACTTAAAAATAACAAAAAATTTTCAGTAAGCCTAAATTAATTGGAAGCTGGAAAGAATCGAGAGAAACAGGAAACTCAGGAGCAACATCAATCACATACAATGAAATTAAAGCTTTTAGGTTTCCTGACAAAGATCAAATATATTTAACATGTAATGTAGAAGTAAGTTACCAAAAAAAAAGTACAAAAAAAAAAAATTTTGTAAACATTAATTTGTAGTATGTATTCATAGATATGTACCGGACAATGCCAAAATGAATGCAGCACACAAATAACAGATAAGACGTGCTTCCCAGGATCAACAGATCCAAAATGTCAGAAACAACCACGACCAACTCAACCACCAGCACCCCAATGTTTCCCAGGTTCCACTGATCCAAGATGTCCGAAACAACCGAGACCTACTCAACCGCCTGCACCCCAATGTTTCCCAGGTTCCACTGATCCAAGATGTCCGAAACAACCGAGACCTACTCAACCGCCTGCACCGCAATGTTTTCCAGGTTCAACAGATCCTAGATGTCCTTCACAACCGAGACCAACTCAACCGCCTGCACCGCAATGTTTCCCAGGTTCCACTGATCCAAGATGCCCTTCACAACCGAGACCAACTCAACCACCTGCACCACAGTGTTACCCAGGATCAACAGATCCAAGATGTCCCAAACAACCGAGACCAACTCAACCACCTGCACCACAATGTTTCCCAGGATCAACTGATCCAAGATGTCCAAAATCGGTAGTACGAAAGGACCAGAATATTTACCTCCGGCAACTACAAAACCACAATGTTATGCAGGATCAACTGATCCACGTTGTCCACAAACAACGACTCGTCCATTTCCAATAGTTACTGTTAAACCTGTAACTCCTACTCGACCTCCAGCACCGCAATGTTTTCCAGGATCAACTGATCCACGATGTCCTTCACAACCAAAACCAACTCAACCACCTGCACCGCAATGTTTCCCAGGATCAACTGATCCAAGATGCCCTTCACAACCGAGACCAACTCAGCCACCTGCACCGCAATGTTATTCAGGATCAACAGATCCAAGATGTCCCAAACAACCGAGACCAACTCAACCACCTGCACCGCAGTGTTTCCCAGGTTCCACTGATCCAAGATGCCCTTCACAACCGAGACCAACTCAACCACCTGCACCGCAATGTTTCCCAGGATCAACTGATCCACGATGTCCGAAACAACCAAGACCAACTCAACCACCTGCACCGCAATGTTTCCCAGGATCTACAGATCCAAGATGTCCAAAAATCGGTAGTACGAAAGGACCAGAATATTTACCTCCGGCAACTACAAAACCACAATGTTATCCAGGATCAACTGATCCACGTTGTCCACAAACAACGACTCGTCCATTTCCAATAGTTACTGTTAAACCTGTAACTCCTACTCGACCTCCACCACCGCAATGTTTTCAAGGATCAACAGATCCAAGATGTCCTTCACAACCGAGACCAACTCAACCACCTGCACCGCAATGTTTCCCAGGATCAACAGATCCAAGATGCCCTTCACAACCGAGACCAACTCAACCACCTGCACCGCAGTGTTTCCCTGGTTCCACTGATCCAAGATGTCCGAAACAACCAAGACCAACTCAACCACCTGCACCGCAATGTTTCCCAGGATCAACTGATCCAAGATGCCCTTCACAACCGAGACCAACTCAACCACCTGCACCGCAATGTTTCCCAGGATCAACTGATACACGATGTCCGAAACAACCAAGACCAACTCAACCACCTGCACCGCAATGTTTCCCAGGTTCCACTGATCCAAGATGCCCTTCACAACCGAGACCAACTCAACCACCTGCACCGCAATGTTTCCCAGGATCAACAGATCCAAGATGTCCCAAACAACCGAGACCAACTCAACCACCTGCACCACAGTGTTTCCCAGGATCAACAGATCCAAGATGCCCTTCACAACCGAGACCAACTCAACCACCTGCACCGCAGTGTTTCCCTGGTTCCACTGATCCACGATGTCCGAAACAACCGAGACCAACTCAACCACCTGCACCGCAATGTTTCACAGGATCTACAGATCCAAGATGTCCAAAAATCGGTAGTACGAAAGGACCAGAATATTTACCTCCAGCAACTACAAAACCACAATGTTATCCAGGATCAACTGATCCACGTTGTCCACAAACAACTACTCGTCCATTTCCAATAGTTACTGTTAAACCTGTCACTCCTACTCGACCTCCAGCACCGCAATGTTTTCCAGGTTCAACAGATCCTAGATGTCCGAAACAACCGAGACCAACTCAACCGCCTGCACCGCAATGTTTCCCAGGTTCCACTGATCCAAGATGCCCTTCACAACCAAAACCAACTCAACCACCTGCACCGCAATGTTTCCCAGGATCAACAGATCCTAGATGTCCGAAACAACCGAGACCTACTCAACCGCCTGCACCGCAATGTTTCCCAGGTTCCACTGATCCCAGATGCCCTTCACAACCAAAACCAACTCAACCGCCTGCACCGCAATGTTTCCCAGGATCAACAGATCCTAGATGTCCGAAACAACCGAGACCTACTCAACCGCCTGCACCGCAATGTTTCCCAGGTTCCACTGATCCAAGATGCCCTTTACAACCGAGACCAACTCAACCACCTGCACCACAGTGTTTCCCAGGATCAACTGATCCAAGATGCCCTAAAATAGGCAGTACGAAAGGACCAGAATATTTACCTCCAGCAACTACAAAACCACAATGTTATCCAGGATCAACTGATCCACGTTGTCCACAAACAACTACTCGTCCATTTCCAATAGTTACTGTTAAACCTGTCACTCCTACTCGACCTCCAGCACCGCAATGTTTCCCAGGATCAACTGATCCTAGATGTCCGAAACAACCGAGACCTACTCAACCGCCTGCACCGCAATGTTTCCCAGGATCAACTGATCCAAGATGCCCTTCACAACCAAAACCAACTCAACCACCTGCACCGCAATGTTATTCAGGATCAACAGATCCAAGATGTCCCAAACAACCGAGACCAACTCAACCACCTGCACCGCAATGTTTCCCAGGTTCCACTGATCCAAGATGTCCGAAACAACCAAGACCAACTCAACCACCTGCACCGCAATGTTTCCCAGGATCAACTGATCCACGATGTCCGAAACAACCAAGACCAACTCAACCACCAGCACCGCAATGTTTCCCAGGATCTACAGATCCAAGATGTCCAAAAATCGGTAGTACGAAAGGACCAGAATATTTACCTCCGGCAACTACAAAACCACAATGTTATCCAGGATCAACTGATCCACGTTGTCCACAAACAACGACTCGTCCATTTCCAATAGTTACTGTTAAACCTGTAACTCCTACTCGACCTCCAGCACCGCAATGTTTCCCTGGTTCCACTGATCCAAGATGTCCGAAACAACCAAGACCAACTCAACCACCTGCACCGCAATGTTTCCCAGGATCAACTGATCCAAGATGCCCTTCACAACCGAGACCAACTCAACCACCTGCACCGCAGTGTTTCCCAGGTTCCACTGATCCAAGATGCCCTTCACAACCGAGACCAACTCAACCACCTGCACCACAGTGTTTCCCAGGATCCACAGATCCAAGATGCCCTTCACAACCGAGACCAACTCAACCGCCTGCACCACAGTGTTTCCCAGGATCAACAGATCCAAGATGTCCGAAACAACCGAGACCTACTCAACCGCCTGCACCGCAATGTTTCCCAGGTTCCACTGATCCAAGATGCCCTTCACAACCAAAACCAACTCAACCGCCTGCACCACAGTGTTTCCCAGGATCAACAGATCCAAGATGTCCGAAACAACCGAGACCAACTCAACCACCTGCACCGCAATGTTTCCCAGGATCAACTGATCCAAGATGCCCTTCACAACCGAGACCAACTCAACCACCTGCACCACAGTGTTTCCCAGGATCAACAGATCCAAGATGTCCGAAACAACCAAGACCAACTCAACCACCAGCACCGCAATGTTTCCCAGGATCCACAGATCCAAGATGTCCTAAAATAGGCAGTACGAAAGGACCAGAATATTTACCTCCGGCAACTACAAAACCACAATGTTATCCAGGATCAACTGATCCACGTTGTCCACAAACAACGACTCGTCCATTTCCAATAGTTACTGTTAAACCTGTAACTCCTACTCGACCTCCAGCACCGCAATGTTTTCCAGGATCAACAGATCCAAGATGTCCTTCACAACCAAAACCAACTCAACCACCTGCACCGCAATGTTTCCCAGGATCAACTGATCCACGATGTCCGAAACAACCAAGACCAACTCAACCACCTGCACCGCAATGTTTCCCAGGATCAACTGATCCAAGATGCCCTTCACAACCGAGACCAACTCAACCACCTGCACCGCAGTGTTTCCCTGGTTCCACTGATCCACGATGTCCGAAACAACCGAGACCAACTCAACCACCTGCACCGCAGTGTTTCCCTGGTTCCACTGATCCACGATGTCCGAAACAACCGAGACCAACTCAACCACCAGCACCGCAATGTTTCCCAGGATCAACAGATCCAAGATGTCCTAAAATAGGCAGTACGAAAGGACCAGAATATTTACCTCCGGCAACTACAAAACCACAATGTTATCCAGGATCAACTGATCCACGTTGTCCACAAACAACGACTCGTCCATTTCCAATAGTTACTGTTAAACCTGTAACTCCTACTCGACCTCCAGCACCGCAATGTTTTCCAGGATCAACTGATCCACGATGTCCTTCACAACCAAAACCAACTCAACCACCTGCACCGCAATGTTATCCAGGATCAACTGATCCACGATGTCCAAAACAACCAAGACCAACTCAACCACCAGCACCGCAATGTTTCCCAGGTTCCACTGATCCAAGATGTCCGAAACAACCAAGACCAACTCAACCACCTGCACCGCAATGTTTCCCAGGATCTGCAGATCCAAGATGTCCAAAAATCGGTAGTACGAAAGGACCAGAATATTTACCTCCGGCAACTACAAAACCACAATGTTATCCGGGATCAACTGATCCACGTTGTCCACAAACAACGACTCGTCCATTTCCAATAGTTACTGTTAAACCCGTAACTCCTACTCGACCTCCAGCACCGCAATGTTTCCCAGGATCAACTGATCCAAGATGCCCTTCACAACCGAGACCAACTCAACCACCTGCACCGCAGTGTTTCCCAGGATCAACAGATCCTAGATGTCCGAAACAACCGAGACCTACTCAACCGCCTGCACCGCAATGTTTCCCAGGTTCCACTGATCCCAGATGCCCTTCACAACCAAAACCAACTCAACCGCCTGCACCGCAATGTTTCCCAGGTTCAACAGATCCAAGATGTCCGAAACAACCGAGACCAACTCAACCACCTGCACCACAGTGTTTCCCAGGTTCCACTGATCCAAGATGCCCTAAAATAGGCAGTACGAAAGGACCAGAATATTTACCTCCAGCAACTACAAAACCACAATGTTATCCAGGATCAACTGATCCACGTTGTCCACAAACAACTACTCGTCCATTTCCAATAGTTACTGTTAAACCTGTCACTCCTACTCGACCTCCGGCACCGCAATGTTTTCCAGGTTCAACAGATCCTAGATGTCCTTAACAACCGAGACCAACTCAACCACCTGCACCGCAATGTTTCCCAGGATCAACTGATCCAAGATGCCCTTCACAACCAAGACCAACTCAACCACCTGCACCGCAATGTTTCCCAGGATCAACAGATCCAAGATGTCCGAAACAACCGAGACCAACTCAACCACCTGCACCGCAGTGTTTCCCAGGTTCCACTGATCCAAGATGCCCTTCACAACCGAGACCAACTCAACCACCTGCACCGCAATGTTTCCCAGGATCAACTGATCCACGATGTCCGAAACAACCAAGACCAACTCAACCACCTGCACCGCAATGTTATCCAGGATCAACTGATCCAAGATGTCCGAAACAACCGAGACCAACTCAACCACCAGCACCGCAATGTTTCCCAGGATCTACAGATCCAAGATGTCCAAAAATCGGTAGTACGAAAGGACCAGAATATTTACCTCCGGCAACTACAAAACCACAATGTTATCCAGGATCAACTGATCCACGTTGTCCACAAACAACGACTCGTCCATTTCCAATAGTTACTGTTAAACCTGTAACTCCTACTCGACCTCCAGCACCGCAATGTTTCCCTGGTTCCACTGATCCAAGATGCCCTTCACAACCGAGACCAACTCAACCACCTGCACCACAGTGTTACCCAGGATCAACAGATCCAAGATGTCCCAAACAACCGAGACCAACTCAACCACCTGCACCACAGTGTTTCCCAGGATCAACAGATCCAAGATGCCCTTCACAACCGAGACCAACTCAACCACCTGCACCGCAGTGTTTCCCTGGTTCCACTGATCCACGATGTCCGAAACAACCGAGACCAACTCAACCACCTGCACCGCAATGTTTCACAGGATCTACAGATCCAAGATGTCCAAAAATCGGCAGTACGAAAGGACCAGAATATTTACCTCCAGCAACTACTAAACCACAATGTTATCCAGGATCAACTGATCCACGTTGTCCACAAACAACTACTCGTCCATTTCCAATAGTTACTGTTAAACCTGTCACTCCTACTCGACCTCCAGCACCGCAATGTTTCCCAGGATCAACTGATCCTAGATGTCCGAAACAACCAAGACCTACTCAACCGCCTGCACCGCAATGTTTCCCAGGATCAACAGATGCTAGATGTCCGAAACAACCGAGACCTACTCAACCGCCTGCACCGCAATGTTTCCCAGGTTCCACTGATCCAAGATGTCCGAAACAACCGAGACCTACTCAACCACCTGCACCACAGTGTTTCCCAGGATCAACAGATCCAAGATGTCCTAAAATAGGCAGTACGAAAGGACCAGAATATTTACCTCCGGCAACTACAAAACCACAATGTTATCCAGGATCAACTGATCCACGTTGTCCACAAACAACGACTCGTCCATTTCCAATAGTTACTGTTAAACCTGTAACTCCTACTCGACCTCCAGCACCGCAATGTTTTCAAGGATCTACTGATCCACGATGTCCTTCACAACCTAGACCAACTCAACCACCTGCACCACAGTGTTTCCCAGGATCAACTGATCCAAGATGCCCTTCACAACCGAGACCAACTCAACCACCTGCACCGCAATGTTTCCCAGGATCAACAGATCCTAGATGTCCGAAACAACCGAGACCAACTCAACCACCTGCACCACAGTGTTTCCCAGGATCAACAGATCCTAGATGTCCTTCACAACCAAGACCAACTCAACCACCTGCACCGCAATGTTTCCCAGGATCAACTGATCCTAGATGTCCGAAACAACCGAGACCTACTCAACCGCCTGCACCGCAATGTTTCCCAGGATCAACAGATCCTAGATGTCCGAAACAACCGAGACCTACTCAACCGCCTGCACCGCAATGTTTCCCAGGTTCCACTGATCCAAGATGCCCTTTACAACCGAGACCAACTCAACCACCTGCACCACAGTGTTTCCCAGGTTCCACTGATCCAAGATGCCCTAAAATAGGCAGTACGAAAGGACCAGAATATTTACCTCCAGCAACTACAAAACCACAATGTTATCCAGGATCAACTGATCCACGTTGTCCACAAACAACTACTCGTCCATTTCCAATAGTTACTGTTAAACCTGTCACTCCTACTCGACCTCCAGCACCGCAATGTTTCCCAGGATCAACTGATCCTAGATGTCCGAAACAACCAAGACCTACTCAACCGCCTGCACCGCAATGTTTCCCAGGATCAACAGATGCTAGATGTCCGAAACAACCGAGACCTACTCAACCGCCTGCACCGCAATGTTTCCCAGGTTCCACTGATCCAAGATGTCCGAAACAACCGAGACCTACTCAACCACCTGCACCACAGTGTTTCCCAGGATCTACAGATCCAAGATGCCCTAAAATAGGCAGTACGAAAGGACCAGAATATTTACCTCCAGCAACTACAAAACCACAATGTTATCCAGGATCAACTGATCCACGTTGTCCACAAACAACTACTCGTCCATTTCCAATAGTTACTGTTAAACCTGTCACTCCTACTCGACCTCCAGCACCGCAATGTTTCCCAGGATCAACTGATCCAAGATGTCCGAAACAACCGAGACCTACTCAACCGCCTGCACCGCAATGTTTCCCAGGATCAACAGATCCTAGATGTCCTTCACAACCAAGACCAACTCAACCACCTGCACCGCAATGTTTCCCAGGATCAACAGATCCTAGATGTCCGAAACAACCGAGACCAACTCAACCACCTGCACCACAGTGTTTCCCAGGATCAACAGATCCTAGATGTCCTTCACAACCAAGACCAACTCAACCACCTGCACCGCAATGTTTCCCAGGATCAACTGATCCTAGATGTCCGAAACAACCGAGACCTACTCAACCGCCTGCACCGCAATGTTTCCCAGGTTCCACTGATCCAAGATGCCCTTCACAACCGAGACCAACTCAACCACCTGCACCACAGTGTTTCCCAGGATCAACAGATCCAAGATGTCCGAAACAACCGAGACCTACTCAACCACCTGCACCGCAATGTTTTCCAGGTTCAACAGATCCAAGATGTCCAAATAAATGTTTTCCCGGTTCTGTAGACCCTGATTGTCCTAATCCTCCAGTTTTTCAGGGTCCGGAATATTTACCACCTTTACCATCAAAGAACTCTAATTCAGGTGGGGGGTGTAATTCAAAATCAGGATGCATTGGAGAGTCATCTGTTGTGTCCTCTGTTGGAGTGAAACCAAATTGTTTACCAGGTTCAACCGATCCGAACTGTTCAGGAGATGTTTCTAAAAATAATGGTAATAATATAAATTATGATAAAGATGTATCCGAAACGCACTCCGGTGATTCTAGATATCACAGTTTTCACTCCTGTAAGTAATTTTATTTTATTATTTTAAACAAAAATTAATAAAGACGTTAACATATGTAACTCTTATTTACTTTTAGGGCTTTATGACACACCGAAATCGTCCGGTCGTAGAAAGTACACTGGTCAAAGACCGAATACATACGGACGAAGAAAACGTAATATCGATTTTCCATCGGACGTGTCAACCTTGACTGATGGCAAAGATTACCACCACGAAGACGCCAGGATAACGACTTTAGGTAGCCAACAGTTTGTTTTTACTGTTTTAGGTGTTGCCATTTGTTTAATAACTATATCAGCTATTGTTTATAAAAAGAAAGATGTTTTATTTAAAAAAAAATCAATTCAAAATAATGTAATTAGTTCTATCGTGTAAATATTTTTATTATTATCATTACTATTATTATTATTATCATCAACAACAATTTAAAAAAAAAAAAAATTATGATAATAATAATAGGAGAATAAGAATGATGAGAGTCTGCAATGCAAAAAAAATTTTTTTTTTTTTTATCGCGTGTTTGTCTTGTGTGCGTGTGCACGTGCGCGTGCGTTTATGTAAATATAAAAAAAAATTCAAAAAGAAAAAAAAAAAAAATTTCCCGCCATTGAAAATTTGAATTTCCACGAAAAATTATTAGTATTTTTTTTCCACCCGTTTTTCCGTTCACGTGAAAATTTATTAAAAAAACACGTGTATGAGTGTTTTACAACATCGTATACACGTGGGATTTTCGAGTTTTTTTTTTTTTATTTTGAATTTTTTTCTATAAAATTATTATTATTATTATTATTATTATTGTAAATAATACATTTATTACTTTTTCTTTTTCTTTTTTAAATTACAATTTAAATTTCAATTTAACTTTCAATTTAATATTAAAAAAAAAAAAAAAAAAACATTGCAGATTCACTTATGTTTTTTAAAATATATATATATGTAAAAAAAAAAATGAATAATGATGATGATAATAATGATATTGATTTTTGTAACGAAGATGAGAATGATAATGATAATGATTATTATTATAAATTTTTTTAATTTTTTTTTCATTGATTTTTTTTTTTGTGTAAGTTAAAATAAATTTTTTTTTTTTTTTAAATAATAATAATAATAATTATTTGCAATCGAATTTTTATTTTAATAATTTTTTCCCCTTCCCCTTCACCCTCCCGCGCCATCACCTTACCGCCTCTTCCGTTCCCTTATAAAAAAATATAAAACGATTAGACATCCGTAATAATAAATAAATAAATTTATTTAATAAATATAGGAACATACAATTGAAATAAAAAAAAAACAAACATTTGAAAATAACAATAATAATAATGATAATAATAATAATAATAGTCTTGTAAAAACAAAAATAAAAATAAAAAAAATAAAAAACGGTAACGAAATCGTTTTAAAATCGGCACAGCCAAAAAAAATAAAAATAAATAATAATAATTATAATGTATCGCTCTACGTGAAACGCGAAAAAATCCAGTAAAAATTACAGGAGAGAGAAAGAGAGAGAGAGAGAATAGTACTT